>NC_064628.1:184229923-184531847 GCF_023864275.1 Schistocerca cancellata | reverse complement strand
TCTGTATAGGTGGCAGTTACGTTATTTTATTTCGGTGATTACAAAACAGAGTCGAATGTATGCATTGGGTAGCCGAGGCAGCTAGTTCATGGCGATTCGGTCAACCAAGTAAATGACTGTACTGAATATGCTGCACACCACTAGAGGGAGCCTGTGTGTCAGAATTCTCATCGAGTGTGCCGCATCGGTGTTATGATAAAAACAGCGAGTAGCGGAGAAAAGCATTTGGTGGTCTGTTGGCTTGGTGATGGGTTCATTTACTGACGGTCTAGGTTCGATTCCACCTTCTGCTTATGATTTTTTTTATAGGAACAGACAGATTCTATTCACTTCTGGCTACGCCAAGTGAAGAAGGCATAATGGAATTGTTGTCTGAAATTCACATTAAGCATGATATTCCTTCGCTATCAAGTAGAAGTTAGGTTGAACCACAATGTAGTCAGGGGTGACGGTATGAAGATATTCTATTACCAGTATTCCTTCTTACACTAGTTATTTATTTCTCGTGACGAAACAAGCGCTATGTAGGGTCACAGGACTCTTATCCCATCTTTTATTTGAGCTTTTGTATGCCGACAAAATTGGTTCTGAACTGGGAATCCAACTCAGACCACCCTTAACGACGAATTTGATCCCTTCGTGACAATACAGCTCGACTATAATTTGTTGTTTGTTCAACTTCTCCACATATTGCGCGTGAATGGGTTCGAATCTTGGCCAGGCACTAAGGTTTTCATTATGAATTACCAAGCTCTAGCACGACAACACCTACCTGCTGGTGGATAATAATTTTGATTTCTAATGCATTTTCATTCGTTGTCAATACTAACGGTATCTGACGTTTTTGGCTTGCCCTAGTTGCCGAGCGGTTCTAGGAGCTTTAGTCTGGAACCATGCGACTGCTACGGTCGCAGGTTCGAATCCTGCCTTGGGCATGGATGTGTGTGATATCCTTAGGTTAGTTAGGTTTCAGTAGTTATAAGTTCTAGGGGACTTGTGACCCTCAGAGCCATTTGAAACATTTTTGACGTTTTTGACACCCAGTGAGACATATAACTGTTTGCGAGATCACTGTAAGTTCAAGGATGTTATTCCGAGCTGCTGGTGGAGAAAAAATCTGTAGCTGACGTCTGTGTGTGTGTGTAGTCTACAACCTTATGTGTGGGGTTCGAAACCCATTCAGCACTGAACTCTTCGTCATATTATTTCTAGTTCAAACATGCTCACATGTCGCTGCTGGTGTAACAAACCCGTAGTTAACGTCCGTTTTCTTTAGAATATAAGAGCTATAGGTGCCGGATCGGAGTCCTGGGAAGGAAGAAATTAATGTTTCGTCTAGTCATTTCAGTTAAAACATCTAGTAGCTAATGCCGAGAAAATCCGATATGTCACAGTTGATTGTGCTTCGATAACAATCCGATTAGTTTATGCGTTCGAATCACTCTCCAACACAAAGCTTTATCTCACGGCATTTCAAGTAAGTTACTTGTGAAGAAGCAATATTTAACATCTCTCGTAGTTCGTTAACAAGGACAAAAGATGCTGGGTAGGAATTCGCGTCCGTTAAAAATGTTTGCGTTATGTAATTTAAAGTTGATATTTGCTAACTGATACTTTCTAAAATTGAGGTATATCGCTCTCTGTACGCCTAGTCAGGAATGACTGTTAGTTTCCGTCAGTCACGAAATCTTAGTCTGCATGACCTGGGTTTGAATCCATATAAAGAACGAGACGGTTCGTCGTGTCATTTGAAGTTATTACTTATTCTCAACTAGCTGCTCGTGAATAACATAAATTTTTAATGTCATTTTGTGTTAAGTAACCAGTACGGTATGTTACTTTGAAGAGGAAATTCTGAATACGACGAACTTACTACGTGCAAGTGAGCTTACAAGCCTTAAGGACAGTCTTACCCGTGATTAGGTGTTCCCTGATATTTCTAGTATCGTGGTATTACTTTACATCTTGAATTATTGCGATACAGAGCAGTGTTTCCTTGTGGTGACTTGTTGGAACCATTTTCAATAGTCAAACGAGTGTACCAAGGAGCGATTAGAGGACCTGCTAGAGAGCTACGTTATGTGGGTTGCATGCGAATCAGGCGAAATGCAATTCAGGTCGATCGGACACTTTTGAGCATGACTATTCAACAAAGGTCATTACAACAAAGGATATGCTACCTTCAGAATTGCAGAGCGTGTTATGGTAGCTGGAAGATGAAAAGCTAGCCCCAAGATATCACAAGTCGTGCTGTTTATTAAGCCTTGCAGCTCCAAGCCATTCCACATCGTTAGGTCGACCATGCTCATAACAGGTCGTGGTAGCTACTTCTGGTTGGTATATAAAATACGTCCAGTGCATCCTTGCCCTCTGAAAAAAGGGTTGCTGTGCCAAGATATCCCATAAGAATCTGTATCACTTGGAAACGCATTACACAAAAACTAACTGCGCGGGGTAGCCTCCCGGTCTCAGGCGTCTTGTCACGGTCCGCGCGGCTCCCCTCGTCGGAGGCTCGATTCCTCCCTCGGGCATGTGTGTGTGTGTGTTGTCCTTAGCATAAGTTAGTTTAAGTTAAATTAAGTAGTGTGTAGGCTTACGGACCGATCACCTCAGCGGTTTGGTCCCATAAGACCTTACCACAAATTTCCAATCTGCACAAAAACTAATGCACTGTGCATTTCTCCCAAGTCATAACATGCCCAGCCTAATTACACACAAGAACTTACAATTAAAGAGACATCTGTTCTAGACATGAGAAATGAAACTAAGCAAGCCTCCAATTCGTTACACGCACAGAAAGCTGGCTAAAGCCAGAAATAAGTTCAGCCGAAAAGTTTGCGAAGGACTTAACGGTGTTCAGAAAGGATAGGCTAAATAGAGTAGGTGGTGGCCTGTTCGTTGCTGTTCAGAGTAGTTTATTTTGTAGCGAAATTGAAGTAGATAGTTTCGGTGAGATAATATGGTCATTTTTGTCAACCGAAATAAAATAATAATCGTATCCTTTTACCGATCTGCCAACACAGATGATACAATTTTTGAAAAAAAAAAACCCCCACCTGCGTCTAACTCGTCGATTTATCCTTGAAATGTATGCGAAAAAACATGTTTAAATCTTGAGGCAGGCATAAAACATCGACCAAAATTGTACTAAACGCATTCTACGAAAAATATTTCGAGCAATTAGTTCATGAGCCCATTCGAGCACTAAACGTTTGTGAAAACACACTTGACTTCTCACCAACAAATAATCCTGAGCTAATAACGAGCATCAAAACGGATACAGGGATTACTGATCGTAGGTTTGCTATAGCGAGACTGAATACCGTAACGACCAGAGTCACTAAAAGTAAACGAAATAAGTATCTACTCAAAAAAGCAGATAAAAATTCGCTTGACCCCTTCCTGAGAGATAATCTCCACAGTTTTCAAATTCGCAACGTAAATGTAGGCCAGATGTGACATCAGTTCAAAGAAATAGTATCGAAAGCAATTGAAAGACTTATACCAAACAAATAAACAAACGACGAAGCTGATCCCCCACGGCACACAAAACGGGTCAGAACACTTTTGCAGAAACAACGAAAAAAGCATGCCAAATATCAACGACCACAAAATTTCAAGATTAGCCAACTTTAATTGAAGCTCGAAATTTAGCGTGGAGTATTATGCGAAATCCTTATGACACATACATAAAAAAAGTTTTGCGTCACCCCCTGGTTCCCAGAACTCCTGAAGATAGATGTTGACTGTGGATAATGTATCACAGACACAGTCTCTTTGACTGTTCAGAGATGTCACTAAACCCGCTCAAAGACGTAAACAATCATTCATGAGCAGTGACTATTAGACGGAGGGGGTCCGACAGCCGATCAGTTCAAGTCATCCCACCAGGAAGGAGGTACACGGCTCATGTTGTCTGTAGTTCAACCCTACCCAGACGGTCAATACCGAAGTTCGATCGCATCTGCATTGTTACTTTGTGCCAGGAAGGGCTCTCAACAAGGAAAGTGCCCAGGCGTCTCGGAGTGAACCAAAGCGATGTTTTTCGGACATGGAGGGCATACACAGGAACTGTCAATGACATGCCTCGCTCAGGCCGCCCAAGGGCTGCTACTGTAGTGGATTATGGTTAGGAGGAACACTGACAGAAAGGCCACCATGTTGAATAATGTTTTTCGTGCAGCCGAAGGACGTCGTGTTACGACTAAACCTATGCACAATAGGCTGCATGATGCGCAACTTCACTCCCGACGTCCATGGCGAGGTCCATCTTTGCAACCACGACACCATGCAGCGCGGTACAGATGGGCCCAACAACATGCCGAATGGACGGCTCAGAATTGGTATCGTGTTCTCTTCACCGATGAGTGTCGCATTTGCCTTCAACCAGACAATCGTCGGAGACGTGCTTGGAGGCAACCTAGTCAGGCTGAACGCCTTAGACACATTGTCCAGCGAGTGCAGCAAGGTTGTTTTGGGTTGGCATTATGTGGGGAAGACGTACGCTTATGGTGGTAATGGAAGGGGCCGTAATGGTTTTTTTTTGCGCAGGACGGGGCCCCTCCACGCCCACACCAACGTGGTGACCAAACCAAAAGTTCTACTGTCACCTCCGTAAACATGTTAGTTTTTGAATCAGGCGTCACAGGATGCGGGCTGTGATGTTATCCATGCGTCTGAGTAAGATTACTCATTAACATGGTCCATCAGGAGATACAAGTGGTCGAAAACGATTGAAGGGTAGCGATTGTAAGGGCAGAGGAAAAAAAGAGCCAAGGCAAGAGCCAAGGGAAAAAAACCTCTGCGACAGTAGGACGGGTAGTAAGGGCAGTAGCGGCTTGCTAGCTGCGACAGAGCATGCAAGGTGCGGTTATGTTAGTTCGAGGTATCGTGCATCGTTACCTTTGTCGCTGCTGGAGCTTGTTGCGGCGCTTGCTGCAGTTGCTGCGTTCCTGCAACAGTTCAAGGTCGTTGTAGATTAGTGGGCGATCGGTCAAAGATCGGCTCACGGACGGTGTAGGGGGTGTGTGTGGCTGGTTTGCGTGCTGTGTACAGTACGGCTTCCCTGCGGTTGCCTGTTTTTCGGCTGGTCGCACATCTGGGTTTCCAGTAGTAACTGTGTTGCAGGGGCTCGCCAGTACTGTCGTGTTAATGTTCTATGGACCATAGATGTTTAGTTCCTAGCCAGTTATGTCTTTGGTCTGTTATGCTTCCATCTATGGTTGTGGTCGTAGTTACCCAGAGAAAGGATAAACGGGTTGCGCGAGTGTCTCGTGTTATTGTACAGTCGCGTGGAGAGTTTTTGAAATACCTGCAAGATAGTATCTAGCCGGTATTCCCGGTGAATGTCCGCGATGCGTGTGTAGCGCGGAGCGTTGCTTATGATTTTGAGTACTTTGTTCTGTATGAGCTGCAGACGGCGCAGGCGAGTTGGCGCAGCGTATCCCCAGACAGGGGCTGGGTACGTCATCAGGGGTCTGATTAGTGTCATGTACATGGACCTAGACACCCTCCTGTTTAGTCTGCTACGCCTGTTAAGCATAAGGTAGAGTTGTTTGAGCCTCGCGTTAGCTTTGTTGGTCACGTGTTGAATGTGGTCTCCTCAGAGTAGTTTCCTGTCCAGCCAGACACCAAGGTATTTGACCTTCTCGCGGAAACGTATTGGGCGTGTGTGTAGTGTTATTGGGTTGCAGTGCTGATGTTTGCGCAGTTGCTTCGGTCGTCTAGTGAACAGAACGGCCTCGCACTTGTCGACGTTTACTCTAACACGCCATTTCACCAGCCAAGGCTCCGCCGTTCTGAGTGCAGTCCGTAGTCGTGAGTTAATGTTAGACGGCTTCCAATCTTGCGCAAGGATGGCAGTGTCATCCGCGTAGATTGCTACCGTCGTGTTATGTGTAGCTGGGAGGTCGTTAATGTAGAGGTTAAACAGTAAGGGCCCCAGGATACTTCCTTGGGGGACTCCTGCCTGTATACCATGTCGTGTCGATTGTTTGTCCTGCACGTCGGTGTTGAAACTCCTGTCTGTGAGGTATGAGTGTATGAGACGTACGAGCCCGTCGGGGAAACCTGCGTCGCTAAGTTTGCGTATTAGGCCGTTGTGCCATAGACGATCGAAAGCCTTTTCGATGTCCAGGAACACCGCCCCAGTTGCCTTGCTTGTGTTGTATACGGGTGTTATGTATTCAACTACGCGGAGGAGTTGTTGTGTTGTTGAGTGGTGATTCCTGAAACCCGAATTGCTCCGGCCTCAGGGTGTCGTTTGTGATGCAGTGCCTGGTGAGTCGTTTTAATATTACCTTCTCAACGATCTTGCTGAGCGCGCTCAGCAGACTGATGGGTCGGTAATTTTGTGGGAGGGAGTGGTCTTTCCCCGGCTTCCTGAACATCAGGCCCTTGGCCGTCTTCCAAAAGGCGGGGAAGTGTTGGTGCTTGAGTATGGCATTCGTGATGTGTGTTAGGTAGTCTACAGCTTTGTCCGTGAACTCCTGGAGAACACGGTTCTGAATGCCATCGTGACCATGGGCCTTCCTAGCGGTGGTATGCATGATGGCCCATTTGACTTCTGCTGTACTATCTTGTCGGATGTTGTTGCGCGCTGGTTCGGCCATGATGCGTGTGACCTCCTGGTCCGTATCAAGTGTGAACGCTGGGTCTGAGGGATCCAGGTTCGGTGTGAATGACGCTGCGAGTGTGAGGGCCATCAGTTCCGCTTTTTCTTCCGCAGAATATGCTGGTTCGTCGGGCCCTTGTAACGTGGGGGTGTACAGTTTCTCCCTGGTGAAGTGTCGGGCTAGCTGCCACACGCCAGGTCGCGTGGTGTCCAGCCCTACGAGTTTCTGGTCCCACTGTTGTGTCCTGAATGTTTGTATTTTTTCCCGGATTTTACCATGGAGCCTGTTAATGTGCCGTTTGAAGTGCTGGCGCCTGGTACGCTGCCATTGTCTCCTGAGGCGGTTCTTCATTGAGATTAGGCCCAGGATTTCCTGGGGCAGGGCAGCACTGTGTTGTTGTGGCGTGCGGATTGGTATGGTGTCGGCTATTGCGTCCTGGACGGCGCCGGTGAGGGTTTCAACTGCCTCGTCAATTTGGACTGTCTCGTTAATCGCGTGGGTGGGTGGGATGCGACTGTCAAGCGTTTCCTTGAACTGGGTCCAATTCGCGCGCCTGTAGTCTAACATCCTACGTTGTTCCATGTGCTGCAGTGTTTCTTCCATGTACAGTATAACGGATTGGTGATTTGAGGGCAGATCGTTTTCAACGGCAACGTTGAGTGTCGTTGTTATGCCCTTGATGAGGGCCATGTCTAACACGTCTGGCCTGTGTCCCCTCCGGTAGTGCGTCGGTTCGGTCGGCGCTAGTGTGATGTAGTTTCGTCCTAGTGCGTGTTCGTATAGTTTCTTGCCGTTGGAGTCTCGTATTCGTGAGTTCCAGTCCGGGTGTTTTGCGTTAAGATCTCCAGCGGCTATTACGCGCGGTGATATGTTGAGTATTGTGCTGATGTCGCGTGTTTCAATGTTTTTAGGACTGTTGTATACTGACACCAGTGTAGTGTAAGCTCCGTTGAACTTGACCCTGACGGCGGTTGCCTCTAGTTTTTCAAGTTCAGGGAGCACTATGTTTGTGTGTTCTATGTCCTTGTGTATGATGATGGCTGTGTTCTATGTCCTTGTGTGTTCCGCCGTGACCGGAGCCGTCCGGTCGGTCGGTACGATAGACGCAGTAGCCGGTGAAGTTTAGTTGGTTGCGTGGTTTGAGCTTAGTTTCGCTCAGCAGGGCGATAAGGATACCCTTACGCTCCATGAGCGCGGTAAATTCCGCCCTTTTGTTGTTGATCCCGTCTGCATTCCAGAACAGGATCTGTGTCAGTCTCTGATTGTTTGCGATGGGGACGGGGTGTGGCGTGTTATCCATGTATGGGTGTAGTCAGTGTGGTGAGCGTTGTTTGTATGGCAGCCCAGTACTGCCCGGGTTGAGCAGTTATGAGCTGTGTGCAGAGTGTGGCGACGGTCGTCAAGATCTTGTTAAGGATCTGGGCGGTCGTGTGATGGGGGAATATTGCTTCCAATATGCCTTCGAATGTTGTTTTGGTGTTGTGTGTGTCGGCCTGTGGCTCGGTTGTGGTGTTGGCGGCCGCTGGTGCGGGTGTTGGCGTTATGTGTGGGCTGGCGCTTGTGTTGTTGTTATGTGGAACATTTTGAGGTGCCTGTGTGTCAGATGTGGTGGGGGGTGGAGTAGTGTGTGTGCTGGTGTCGCTGGCTTGCTGACTGTGTGTCTGTGTGTCATTGTTTTGTTGTCGCTGGGTATTTTGTTGTGGTGCACGCGTGTTCCCGCTCCTGTTTCCTCGTGTTCGCCTACGCCTTCTCTGGGTTTTCGGTTCTGGGGTTCTTTGTGTGAGTGTGTTTTCTTGTGTGTCATGTGTTGGTTCGCAGGCAGTGGTTTCAGGGGGTGGGGTTGTGTTGTTTTTGGGGGCTGGTGTTGGTACCGGTGTGGTTGCAGTGTCGTGTGTTGGCTGGGACGACTGTGTTGTCGCAGCGGTTGAGTTAGGTGCGTGTGCTGGGCGCAGAGGTTCCGCGGCCTGCTCCGCTCCTCCAGGGCGCGTAGCTATAGCGAACGACACTCCGTTCCTGACAGGGTTATGTGCGGGCCTTGGACGTGTTATGACGTTGGGTGGCTTCGATTTTTGGTTTTTCCGCCTCTGCGCCTCCCTGTATACGTCGCAGCCCCTGTAGTTGGCCGCATGGCCTTGGCCACAGTTGGCGCAACGGCGTATGTTTTCATGTATTTCTGTACATGTGTTGGATGCGTGTTTGCCAGCGCATAGGCGGCAACTGGGTGCCAGGCCACAGCGGAGGGCCGAATGACCGAACCGCTGGCAGTTGTTACATTGTTGTGGGACCTGTGGCGGTTCGTATATCTCTACCCTTACGTCCATCCGCAGAAGGCTTTTCATCTGCAGAAGGCCGCGGGAGGCGGCCATGTCGGCCATCTCGGCCAGGTAGTGTGGTAGTCGGTGGTGGGAGTGGAAGCCTGTCATCCTGGAAGCACTTTTGCAGTCGAAACCAAGGAAGTTGAGCGCCGCTTGTACTGTGTTGTTTGGGGTACTGGGGTCCACTCCCTATACCACGTACTGCTGTGTCCGTTCTTCGGCGGTCCTGTACGTGTAATGTTCGATCCCCTTTTCTTTGAGGAAGATAAGGAGATCTTTGTATTCATTGTTGGTTGATATGTACAGTGAGGCCCTATCCCCAGAGTATTTTGTGTGTAGCGTGCAAGGTGAGTGCCTTTCCGCGAATGTTGTGTTGAGGACGCTGAGGTCCCCGTAGTTCTGTATAACGACTGGGGGAAAACCAGTCTTCTGTTGTGCAGGCGTAGCTGCGGTTGGTACTTGTGTGGTGTTGCTGACCGCAGGTCGGGTCGTGTTTGTTGTTGTGTTTGTGTTCCTAACCGGAAGTGAGGGTTTTGGTGTAGGTAGCAGCGCCTTTCGGCTACCTTGCGAGTGTGGTTGCTCGCTTGTTTGCGTGGTGTTTCTCTGATTGCGTCGTGGGCCCTCCACCTGCCAGGGCCCAGTGTAGTGTTGTTCTGTGTCCTCATCTGCAGCTGTTGGTTCCGCCGTTGGAGCCAGCTGCCGCAGTGGGACAGTGGTGCATGAGTCACCAGTCGCAGGTGAATGTAGTGTTATGTGCAGTGTGCTTGTTCGCGAATGGCTGTACGATACGCGAATACCATCTTGCGACTGATAGTGCAAACATATCGGTAGCATATTGGCGAGGCATTCGTCTTGATGGACGACAATTCGTGCCCCCATCGTGCACATCTTGTGAATGACTTCCTTCAGGATAACAACATCGCTCGACTGGAGTGTCCAGCATGTTCTCCTGACATGAACCCTACCAAACAAGAATGAGATAGATTGAAAAGGGCTGTTCGTGGACGACATGACCCCCCCCCCCCCAACCACTCTGAGGGATTTAGGCCGAATCGCAGAGGAGCAACTGGACAATATGGACCACCACTGCCTTGATGAACTTGTGGATAGTATGCCACGACGAATACAGGCATGCGTCAATGGAAGACGACGTGCTTCTGGGTGTCAGAGGTACCGGTGTGTGCAGCAATTTGGACCAATGAAGGTCTCGCTGTATTGTGGTAGAAGATGCAATGTGTGGTTTTCATGAGCGATAAAAAGGGCGAAAATGATGTTTATGTTGATGTCTGTTCCAGTTTTCTGTACAGGTTCCGTAACTCTCGGAACCGAGGCGATGGCAAACTTTTTTGGATGTGTATAGTTTCCACAATGAAGTTTTGTCGTGAAACCTGGCAGAAAATCTAAATAAATTCTGGTCGTATGTAAAGTATGCTTGCGGCAAGACACGATCATTGTATTCTCTCCTCAATAGCAATGGAAATACTGTCGATGACAGTGCTGCTAAAGCTGGCTTCCAAAACTCCTTCACCGAAGAAGACGAAATAAATATTCCAGAAATCGAACCAATAACAGCTGCCAACATGAGTAATTTATAAGTAGATGTCCTCAGAGTAGTGACGAAACTTGAATCACTTAATAAATGAAAGTTTTTCGGTCCACATTGTATACCGTTTAGGTTCCTTTCAGATTATGCTGATGCAGTAGCTCCATACTTAACAATCATATAAAACCGCTCGCTCAATGAAAGATCCATACCCAAAGACTGGAAAGTTGCACAGATCACACCATTGTTCGAGAAGGGCAATAGTAGTAATGCATTAAATCACAGGCCCGTATCATTAATGTCAATATGTGGCCGTATTTTGGAACATATACTGTATTCGAACTTTATGAAGTCTGTTGACATATAGTTAACAAGGATTTAGAAACCATCGTTCTTGTGAAAAGTACTAGCTATTTACTCACAAAAAACGTTGAACGCTGTCGACAAGGAATTTTAGACTGACGCCGTACTTCTACAATTCCAGAAGGCTTTTGACACTGCAGCTCACAAGCGGCTTGTAATCAAACGGAATTGTTATAGAATATTGGCCCTGTTATGAGACTGGATTCGTGATTTACTGTCAGAGAGGTCACAGTTCATAGTAATTAACGGAAAATCATCGAGTAAAGCACAGGTGATTTCTGGCGTTCTCCAAGTTACAGGCTTTCTGCTGTTCTTTATCTATATAAACAATCTAGGAGACAATCTAAGCAGCCATCTTCGGATGTTTACAGATAATGCTGTCATTTGTTGTCTAGTGAAGTCATCAGAAGACAAGAACCAATTGAAAAATGATGTAGGTCCGATATCTTCAAGGAGCGAAATTTGACGATGGACCCTAAATAATGAAAGTGTGAGGTCATCCACATGAATGCTAAAACGAGTCCGTTAAGCTTTGGTTACACGGTTAATCAATCAAATCTGAGGGCCGTAAATTCAATTAAATACCTAGGAACTATAACTACGAGCAACTTAAATGGGAACACAGAGAATTTGTGGGAAAGGCGAATCAAAGGCTATGTTTTATTGGCAGACCACTTAGAAGATGCTTGTCCGTCCTCTTTTGGAGTACTACTGCGCGGTGTTGAGTCCTTACCACATAGGATTAATGGAGTATGTGGAGAAAGTTCAACGAATGGGGCACATTTTTGTAATTTGCAGAGTAGTCATGTAGATGTAGATGTACATGTAGACGTAGAACTCCCTACCTGACAAGAGCAATAACAGATGCAGTAAGCAAAAATACATAATATAACTGACCAGCTTGATTCACATGGTCCACACTTTTCACTTTCTTATAACGCACCTGTAAACAGTGAACAGCCTAAATTAATATGTGAAGCCAAATTGAAACACACGAAAAACAAATTATAAAAAATATTTCTTGTCGAAGAATGCGGCTAGTCTTTCTCCTCTCCAACGTGTACAACGGTCTTACTGTTTGGTAATTGCAGCCTGACATCTCAGTAACTTGATACGGATTTTGGTACCGAGTTTATGGGCTTGTCATGCGTCACTCACCGACCTGTACGATATTCCGGTAACTTAGCATTGCGTTTTCCCAATCTTTCTTGATGTTCTAGCGCCTTGGAATTAGCATTTGTACTTATTTCGACACTTCTTTTAATGTCCTCACAAAATTTGGTATAGGTCCACCGTCTTTTCCAAACTTTGGTTCGATTGCCTCAGATGGTGAAGGCATTTATCAACCATAGAGCACCTTGTACAGAGATTGACCTGTGCTATCATGGGTTTCTGAATTGGTTGTTTAAGCTGCTACAACGCACGAGAAGAGAGTATCCCAATCATACGGTGGCTATTCCCGCAGTAGCTTGGCATCACTCCTATTGTTTAATGTACCAATTCGTTCCTTCCGTTAGCCTTTGGATGAAATAGGCTTGTTCTTGGCTTGCAAATACGTAACGAGTGACATGACTGTTTCATCAATTCCGACATGCAGTTGGTGCCCTGATATGTGATTATTGTCTCTGCAACACTGACCTTTAGTAAACAATTATTTAGCACTGTTTGTTCTACCCTCTCCAGCACTCATCACAACAAAGCGAGGGGAATTTATAATAGTCACAACGTGCAGTTTCCCGTTGGTGTTTGGATGAAAGGTCCTAAAATATCGTTTCCGATCTTTCTGAAAGGTTAAGGAACCACTGGAAACATCTGTAGTGGCATACGTTGATGACTTTCCATACTCTATGCACATGACACACAGTTTTTTAATACTTTTCTGTATCTTGCTTATGTATTCGCCTCCAGCAGCATATAGTTACTCTTCAATCTGTGGTTCTACATTCCCTGTGACCAGATGTGATCATATGGCTCCTTCAACAGTTCTTAGTGCAGTGTGGCAAGGATTACTACGAGAAGCTCTAGTCTCACTGTTCTTCATAAATGGTGAACTGTGGCTGGATTCCTGTTAGATTCCCCCTTGAATCATCAGCCTATGTTCTCTGTCAGATCTATTGTCCTCGGTACACCATTTTTCTTGCTAAGCCCATCCAAAATTCCATGTTTCTTACCAAGCTTGTGAATTATTTCGAAATCAAATTCAGTCACTTTTATGGATCATCATGTAATACTACCTGATGTATTATTCAATACCAACAACCATGACCGAGCGAGGTGGCGCAGTGGTTAGCACACTGGACTCGCATTCGGGAGGACGACGGTTCAATCCCGCGTCTGGACATCCTGATTTAGGTTTTCTGTGATTCGCTGTGAGTCGCTTCAGGCAAATGCCGGCAAGGTTCCTTTGAAAGGGCACGGCCGACTTCCTTCCCCATCCTTCCCTAATCCGATGAGACCAATGACCTCGCAGTTTGGTCTCTTCCAACAAATCAACCCAACCCAACCAACAACCATGTTCATTCTGGATGATTTGTTGGTACCTTAATTTCTTTAATGTGTATGTGAGTGGTCATGCTGTATATGCAAGTCTCATTATGAAGTACCACAGTAATTGCCAGCCCCAAAGTCGACGTAATTTCTTAATCAGCTTAGTTATCTGACGAGTTAACCTTGAATCTCCTATTACTCCATCCTGGACAATTATGCGTCCAGATAAGGCACTTCTTCCATACAAAACGTACTTCTCGATGCTAAGGATCATGTGTACTAAACAGACGCTGTTTTAAAGTTCTCTCAACCATCGCATATGTTCCTTCACATCCTATGCAAACATGATAATATCGTCAAGTTACGTTGCAACTGTTTTGGTTTTAATCCTCCCAAACTTCCAGCATAAAGCTACAGAAAAGTGGCGGATACATTTTTAAAACTAAACAGTGTTTGATAATACTGGTAATGGCCCAAGGGAACTGTAAAGGCCGTTTTTGTTCGACTTGTAGGATCTATTGTGAAAAAAAATATATTTGATATTGGATATATACATTAATTTTTATGTGCATTGACACTACGTATCTGGAATCTCGGCAGATTCACTATTCCTTCCCTCACCGCATCAAATGATTTTTTTAGAACTATGGCAAATGGTGCACCGAACACGATGGTTAAAGAATTTCGCCATTAACGGTTTCAGGTGATTGGGCACACTATGTGGCATATTATTCACATGCGTTTGATTCCCAGTTGGAATCCTGTGTTGCATCACTGGTATTGCTTGTAACAGGACACGGTCCTTCAATTCCCATAGTAATTTCTATTTTTACGGCTTCTTCAAAACGTTCCACTTTTGGATGTAAAGCACTTATAATGGCGGCTGGCTCATGGCTAGAGTTAGAACTTTTCCTCTCTAGATTGTACTCATCTGGAACATCTGAATGGGCGATCAATAATTCCTTCTACAAACCTAAAACATTGATACAAAAATTATCCGTACTAATGGACACTAATGTTTCACATTCTGCACCCCAAATGTGTACGATACTTCTGCGCACATATTATAATTTATTTTTCGTGTCTTTCAATTTGGTTTGAAATTTTATTTGGGGTTTTAATTTTTTACAGATATATGTATAAGAAAGTGGAAAGTGAGGATCATGTGAATCAAGCTAGTCGGTTATATTGTGTATTTTTGCTTCTTGTGTCGGTTATTGCTCTTGTTAGATAGGTAATTTTACCTCTACATCTACATGATGTACTGCAAGGTCTAGGGGTATTACCTTGGGTGAATGTGAGAAGCGAACTATCAACAAACATGTTATGTGTGTGGTAGAACCACTGAAAGAAAATGATCAAATAGGTAAGTCGCGATGCACTGTGGGAGCTCTGTGTTGCCCATTGTTTCTCAGAGCTAACTGGCGGTAGAGGCTGTGCACTTTGCGATTGTTAATATTTCAGCAGCACCACTGAAATTAGGTATGCAGAACGATATACTTGGATCGATAACACTCTGCGAGGCAGATATATTGTTTACATTATTCTCCATGTTTTCTGACTCGTGAAGTGAAGCATCTTCTGGTGGCACGGTATCTTCTATATCACGGCGTGTCGAACTGCTCTTAGAGCGGCTACGCGTGTCCATCCTCGTAGCTGATGTCTGACTAATATTTGGAGACGCGCCTAGCACGAAACGAAAATTATTGCACTTCAAGCGTGGACTGAAATCGTCTAACGCTAATAATATCTTACGCACGCAAAACACAATAAAAAGATTTCTCCCCCTACGTAAAATTCTGCGCGAGTAAACTGCAAATGTTACACGACCCTACTTATCGGAATATAAATGAACAGCCACGCGGGATTAGCCGAGCGGCTTAAGGCGCTGCAGTCATGGACTGTGCGGCTGATTCCGGCGGAGGTTCGAGTCCTCCCTCGGGCATGGGTATGTGTATTTGTCCTTAGGATAATTTAGGTTAAGTAGTGTGTAAGTTTAGGGACTGATAACCTTAGCAGTTAAGATTTCACACACATCTGAACATCTATAAATGAACAGACAGTCAAAAACTTTAAACTCATGAATTCAGAAATAGTACAAACGAAACAACGCGATACACAACACAACGCTGTTTTCAGGCTGGTGGATACTTGAAACAGCGCGACAGTTTTTCAAGTGCTAAATCGAAAAAAAACCTCTTGGTTAGTACATATATATATCCTAAGGAATACGACTTTTTCACAGAAAATTCCTAGGTAGAGCATACTCAAAGGTCAGGGTCGCCATATGAAGGGTATCTGTCAGTGAAAGATCTGGCACTCTTATGATAGTTGAATAAATATTAAATAAAAAACGTGGCGATGTTTATTTGTTGGACAACGGATAGAAGTAGGACGTAAATTGGAAGTTTGCTGGGAAATACGTAAGCATGTTCTCTGGTAAAAATATCACGTTTGTTCAAGAACAACTGATCAAACTAATGAAGCAAACAACTAATAAATTGGTTATGGTTACTGTTCTTCATAACACTCTCGGCTGAGTTACGAAATTATATCTTACGTCTTGGAGACCCCAGCACGATTTATCATTAATTATTAATTTCGGTAGCGTCAGAGAGATCTTTCACTGGCAACATGCATACACATATAAACATACAATGGAAATTCAGAACAACTGTAAGAATAAAGAAAAAACTTCGCCAATATGCATATGGTTGGCAAACGGTCGTTCCGTTGGCTTGAGTGCACAAACCAAGTGAACAAGACTTCACCAATAAGAATAAACTGTTAATAGTTGCAGCATAGAGGAAGTTCTGGAACTAATTTGAAAGTTTTACCCAGGTAATCAGTAACTATGACATGTAACGCCTCGCTCAATCAGCGATCATGTGGTCGTCACAAACAGAAATTCTGGATAGAAGAGTCCTAACATTCAGAATTGCTAAGCGAAGTGGACAGGATGTGCTACTGTGCCACACTATCTGCGAACTTAAGGCTTTCTGATCTGTACTTAATACACTCCTGGAAATTGAAATAAGAACACCGTGAATTCATTGTCCCAGGAAGGGGAAACTTTATTGACACATTCCTGGGGTCAGATACATCACATGATCACACTGACAGAACCACAGGCACATAGACACAGGCAACAGAGCATGCACAATGTCGGCACTAGTACAGTGTATATCCACCTTTCGCAGCAATGCAGGCTGCTATTCTCCCATGGAGACGATCGTAGAGATGCTGGATGTAGTCCTGTGGAACGGCTTGCCATGCCATTTCCACCTGGCGCCTCAGTTGGACCAGCTTTCGTGCTGGACGTGCAGACCGCGTGAGACGACGCTTCATCCAGTCCCAAACATGCTCAATGGGGGACAGATCCGGAGATCTTGCTGGCCAGGGTAGTTGACTTACACCTTCTAGAGCACGTTGGGTGGCACGGGATACATGCGGACGTGCATTGTCCTGTTGGAACAGCAAGTTCCCTTGCCGGTCTAGGAATGGTAGAACGATGGGTTCGATGACGGTTTGGATGTACCGTGCACTATTCAGTGTCCCCTCGACGATCACCAGTGGTGTACGGCCAGTGTAGGAGATCGCTCCCCACACCATGATGCCGGGTGTTGGCCCTGTGTGCCTCGGTCGTATGCAGTCCTGATTGTGGCGCTCACCTGCACGGCGCCAAACACGCATACGACTATCATTGGCACCAAGGCAGAAGCGACTCTCATCGCTGAAGACGACACGTCTCCATTCGTCCCTCCATTCACGCCTGTCGCGACACCACTGGAGGCGGGCTGCACGATGTTGGGGCGTGAGCGGAAGACGGCCTAACGGTGTGCGGGACCGTAGCCCAGCTTCATCATGGAGACGGTTGCGAATGGTCCTCGCCGATACCCCAGGAGCAACAGTGTCCCTAATTTGCTGGGAAGTGGCGGTGCGGTCCCCTACGGCACTGCGTAGGATTCTACGGTCTTGGCGTGCATCCGTGCGTCGCTGCGGTCCGGTCCCAGGTCGACGGGCACGTGCACCTTCCGCCGACCACTGGCGACAACATCGATGTATTGTGGAGACCTCACGCCCCACGTGTTGAGCAATTCGGCGGTACGTCCACCCGGCCTCCCGCCAGCCCACTATACGCCCTCGCTCAAAGTCCGTCAACTGCATATACGGTTCACGTCCACGCTGTCGCGGCATGCTACCAGTGTTAAAGACTGCGATGGAGCTCTGTATGCCACGGCAAACTGGCTGACACTGACGGCGGCGGTGCACAAATGCTGCGCAGCTAGCGCCATTCGACGGCCAACACCGCGGTTCCTGGTGTGTCCGCTGTGCCGTGCGTGTGATCATTGCTTGTACAGCCCTCTCGCAGTGTCCGGAGCAAGTATGGTGGGTCTGACACACCGGTATCAATGTGGTCTTTTTTCCATTTCCAGGAGTGTAGATGTTGAGACGACAAAGACTTGTGGAAACTAGATTACGAATCGAAAACTAAACTACCGAAGTTTCAGAAATCTTTTCACTTATACTGCACTCGTGAGATCAACAACGAACTAAATCAGACTGAACTGTGGAAACTAGATTACGAATCGAAACTAAACTACTGAAGTTTCAGAAATCTTTTCACTTATACTGTACTCGTGAGATCAACAACGAACTAAATCAGACTGAACTGAGAAGATACCTCACGAGTTTATATGTTTGAACATGTGCGGAACAATGGCTTGCATGCGTAGCCAAGTGCAAATGGTTATAACGTTCCGAAACTAAACAGGAAAAGTCCGCATAACGCACAACAAGCAATGAGCGGTGAGACCAAGACGGTAATTTTGACTGGAGATGAAATCTACAAAAATAAGATAATGAATTAATTATGAATGGGCGCACTCACTCTTGGTGTCACCCGTCTCGCATCTCTCGGAACACAGCCGAGCGAACCCTTTTGGAGCCCACGCGCTCAGATATACATCACTAGACTGGCAAAGACGTAGCTGTTACTGGAGCCTGGCTTTTGGTGAAGTAAGATGGCGGCGTGATACTGACACAATTTTCCGAAATGACTTGGTGTTGTAAGCTATACGAAGTGGTTTACAGTATTTCTTCAGTTGAGTCAGTATTTACGTACTATTTGAGTTTACACATTCGGCGTAGAATAGTGTTATGAGAAAGCATCAAGTTACATATACACCCGTTTAGAAGATATTGTAGTTTACATAAGAACATAAAGACACTTGTTATCCACGACGAATAGCACGTTTCATAACGGGCATACTATTCTAAGAAAACCCGAAGTTGATCGAAACTGGTTAAAAGCACTTTATTAAGATGCGTCTATCAATACTAGAGTATTACACTCCATAACATATAAATTAGCTATTTAAATACTGGCGGTTTTTCGGGTACGACAAAGTGAAATGTAATTCTTTCGCCTTACATACAGCACAAAAGCAAAAACACGTAAGATGTTTCTAGTTATATTTGCATTGAGACGTGTTCCTTTCCTTGCATCTTCTGTCTGCAGTACGAAAAAGTACAGCTAAACACGACACATCTAATGATCATTATGTTAAAACTCTAAAAGTAACGTAGTTTTACCGATCTATTCCTATAGCTTGTAAGTAGGCTGTATAGGTTTTTATATTGGTAACGCCACGTAGCGATCTGTATGAAAATCACTGGCTGTGCTGCGTGCAGTCTGTGGCTGGTTCGCATTGTCGTAATACTCGCCATTGTAGCGTTGGGCAGTTGGCTGTTAACAGCTCGTAGCATTCCGCAGTTGGAGGTGAGCCGCCAGCAGTGGTGGATGTGGGGAAAGAGATGGCGGAGTTTTGAAATTTGTAGGACTGGATGTCATGAACTGCTATATATATTATGACTTTTGAACACTATTAAGGTAAATACATTGTTTGTTCTCTATCAAAATCTTTCATTTGCTAACTATGCCTATCAGTAGTTAGTGCTTCAGTAGTTTGAATCTTTTATTTAGCTGGCAGTAGTGGCGCTCGCTGTATTGCAGTAGTTCGAGTAACGAAGATTTTTGGTGAGGTAAGTGATTTGTGAAAGGTATAGGTTAAAGTTAGTCAGGGCCATTCTCTTGTAGTGACTACTGAAAGTCAAATTGCGTTGCGCTAAAAAAATATTGTGTATCAGTTTAAGCACAGTCATGTATAATTTTTCTAAGGGGACGTTTCAAGCTTACGAGCGTTTTATCAGTAAGTAAGCAGCTGCTTACAAATTCTTTGCGCTCTCCACCATATTGCTATTGTAAACTGTTGGCTTCAGTGACACCAATGATACTGTATACGGTATTGCCAGTCTAGTAGTGTATATTTGTGTCCACGCGTTCCGTTCCTTCGGAAGTGCCCAGACAGCTCCCTATTGTGTAGTGCCAACCTGTACAAGAGCTTCGTCCAAGGTGAACAGAAACCTCTTTGCTACCTGGTAGTGCTTTATACGGTTGGCTATTCTGCAACAGTAGCAGACTTTTATTCCCACACATCTAGACACTGAAACTTATCTTGTACTCTCCCATTTATACTTTTCATTCTTCAGGTGACAGGAGGAAAGGATATTTATACTTACATACTGCACATAGATGTAGTGAATATGCGTATGGGGCATCGACAATTACCAAAAATCTTAGTAAAATGTGAGTCGAAATATAGGTAATATACCTTGTGGCCACACACACACGGAGCTGCTCAGTCACTTTTTTAACGTAGTTTACAGTTTGCGCCCAGAATTGATGTGCCAGATGTGGGTACATTAAGTTAAATGTTAAACAAAATGATGAAGAGGCTCATGTAGAGGCCCTCACTAATCCCAAGGTTGTGCAGTACCCTTCACCTATAAAGGGCAAAACTACCCCAGAATTGCTTTGCTCCAGCCTGAAAACATCACTGAATCTAGCCTTCGTACATCATTATTCCCCACTCCACGTAATCTATAACGTGGAGGGTTTAACAGCCGCTTCCCAAGAGACCTAGACTCGACATAGTCTCAATAGCATCCGTATATACTACAAATCTATGTTCCCTACAAAGCCAATCACGCAATACGTTTCCGTATTGTTAAAATATATTCGGAGTACCGTTTGGTGGACGTGGGGCTCCCGTTGTAGTTTAATGGCTGATAATTTACATTCCCCGTCTTGCCTTACTCTCCATGCTTCAGTGTCCAACGTCCCCACACTTTTTACACTTTCTTTGGTGAAGCTCTCTTTGCATATAACATGGAACGTTAACACTACGCGTCTGTAGGGAAGACGTTTCTTTTATAGCGAACTTTTGTCGCTACATCTATTTCCTCCAGCGTCATGGATACGCCACTAGCGTCAGCCGAGTCTTTTAGACATACTGCATTCACATTTTATTGAAACATCAGGTGACAGTCCCTTCACGAATCAGTCCAATGTCCCTTTATACTGTGCATCCTATCAACAAAATTCTCGGCAAACTCATTTTTCTTTGCGACAATCCATTGAGTTGTTCTTGATAAAATCTGCAACAATTCTGCCTCTTATAAAGTTGTACCAGGCCTTTTCAAATTTTATCCAATGCTTAAGCATTACTTAGTTCCTCATGGTACATAACATACGTTTTGCTCCTCCTGTCAACTCGGTCATGTGTAACAACTTTACATCTTAACTAACTTTGATTTTATGTGGAATAGTTGTGCACCCTGACCGCAGACTATTGCAAGAAAGTGTAGGAACACAGAAATCAGACACACTCTCTTTGCTTTCTTATTATTTTTGAAATCCAGATTTCAGCTATACATAGCTATATTCAGTGACAACATACAAGGAAATTACACAATATGATTTGATTTACGTAAAACAATAAGTAAACCACCACGTTATCCAATAGCAATTACCAGTCGTGGTGAATATACCATCAGAGTAAGTTAGAATTGAACAAATTCGCAGCGGTACGTGTAAACATACGACTTTACTGGTATATAGACAAAACGAAACTGGTGTACAGGCAGAAGGTAAACCAAAGACGATAGTCTCAACTACTAAAGTAATCGCTTTCCTGTGTAATTGTAGATTTCGAATATTGAACAAAAAACTCTGGACAGAGTTACCCATGTGATATACAAAGGTAGTAGAGTTACTTCAGCAGTGAACGGTGAAATGAAACATACATGAAAAGAGCCGGCCGCTGTGGCTGAGAGCTTCTAGGTGCTTCAGACCGGAACCGCGCTGCTGCGACGGTCCCAATTTCGAATCTTGCCTCGGGCATGGATATGTGTGATGTCCTTAGGTTAGGTTTAAGTAGTTCTAAGTCTAGGGGTCTGATGACCTCAGATATTAAGTCCCATAGTGCTTGGAGCCATTTGAACCTTTTTGAAAAGAGAAATATATCTACTGTTGACGAGCAACAGTTTAACAGAATATGCTGGTCTCAAACATCAAAGAAAAATGACAGCAACGAGTTACGTTTTTGATATGTAAAGATGGTAGCCTCTCTATGGTAAATTAATAGTAGAATGAAGTATGTTTCAAGAGAGAAAAGAGTAAATTCGTAATAAGCAATAATATATCCCAAAAAGTAACATTCCTAAAAGTGTACAATCCATATCTCTAAGAAGCAAATGAAATGTTATGAAATAAATTTAAACAAGATAGCTGTGGGGAGGGTTATCGTATATAATGCGAAATATTATTGGTAAAGGTACTGAATGCATTTCATCAAATTGAAATGCACTTTGCTGTACGTTAAGGAAGATGAGAGCACTGAAATCTTTAAAATTCTTTACAATTTATTATTTCATGGGATCAGAATTGCTGCACATTTTTCGTAACGGTTTCAGTTTGAGCCCTGTGAATCGGATACATTCAGCTACATGGAGTTTTAAGTTAACTATTGCGTATGCAAAGTGTTAAAGACAGTTGTTGAAAACGAGTCGCATTGCTAATATGAATGCTGAAAGTGATTATACAACAAAAAACGTTCATGTAAATAATTATAGTTCTTTCGTGACACACAATAAAGAAACAAATACAAAATAAATTTAACCGCCGGCCGTTGTGGTCGAGCGGTTCTCGGCGCTTCAGCCTGG
Source organism: Schistocerca cancellata (assembly GCF_023864275.1). NCBI lineage: Eukaryota > Metazoa > Arthropoda > Insecta > Orthoptera > Acrididae > Schistocerca > Schistocerca cancellata. The sequence continues at coordinate 184,509,459 of NC_064628.1, read as the reverse complement.
AACCGTGCTGTTGCTACTGTCGCAGGTTCGAATCCTGCCTCGGACGTGGATGTGTGTGCTATCCTTAGGTTAGCTAGGTTTAAGTAGTTCTAAGTCTTAGGGGAGTGATGACGTCAGATGTTAAGTCCCACAGTGCTTAGAACCATTTGAACCAAATTTATCTAGAGTTTCTTTCCACATAATTGAAGTAAGGTTATATGTCTTTTTTGTAGTATATGTAAATCATGAAGGAAATGCTGTGAATCAAGAGCTACCTGCTTGTATCAAAGCATTTAATCTTTCTGCTACTAGGTCGAAAATGTATGAAATTAGTGGTTAGTTCTTGCAAAGAAAGTAAAAACACAAACCAATCACTGGTTATGTTATTTATTAAGCGCCGTTTGCGGTTTCGAACCGACGGGTTCCATCGTCACGTGTATAGCATGAGCTATGGTTGCGTGTTGATAGGTAAGCCTCCCAATTTTTTCTGTGGTAACTCTTACTGCTTTTAAGTAAAACAAACGTCATTAACATTATAAAGCTTAATTCTTCATATCTACATATTTGCAGTCCTCTGACGCTAGATGATAATGAACTGTAACGTTTAACATCGCGTTGGTAACGTCACTAGGTCGATGGGTGAGAAACAGCCTGCTGCAGTCGAGTTTCGAATTCTAAGAGTTCGCCCATACATGGGACACCCTTTCCTTTAATATTCCTGTGCCAAATCACACGCGAGTGCAGTGACATTTGCTACAATCCGACGTCTTGGGTTCACAGTCTTCGATAATCCTCCATAGATTCCCCACTTGGCCTCACCCGATTTTCTTCTGTTTCCAAAACTTGAAGAACACCGACGAGGACCTCATTTTGATACTGATGGAGTGGCGCAAGGAGATACAATGCTGTGATTCGGTCAACAATGTCAAACTTTCAACAATGACGGTATCAACAAACTGATCTCTCTTTGGGACAAATGTGTTCGTCGCCATGGTGGGTATGTTGAGAAATAAATAGGAAGACAAGAAGAATAAGTATGTATAAAGTTAAAAACGTCTGTCTTATTTTGAAAAGAAAGCTTTAGTCGTTTAAAAATAAGTAATTCAGAAGGACTGATTTTCAGCACACCGTCATGAACGTAATTTTAAACGTGAACAGCCGTCTAATGGTAAACTAGTCTATTTAAAATTGATAGAGGAGCTATACGTTCTTAATTAACTGCTTTACTGAGAGTAGATGATTGCTAGCTTCCTTTAAAATTAGTCCACATTACATTATCACAAGAGCATCATATCTGATGTATGAATTTTTTTGTCCCTTATTATATGAACATACATATATGTATATTCATGCACTAGTAGTACTCATAAATTAGCTATACCAAAGTGGTAGATATTCTGTATTGAGAATCAGCGCATGTAGTTCACGTAGCTGTCTGTTTCATAAAAACGTGGTTACACACACACACAAAAACAAAGCGGATAGAAGGGAGCAGTGTAATAAGCTTGTTTACTTAAAAACGGAACGTCAGAGCACATTTACGGCATTTTCAGAGCAGATTACGGACTTAATCTGAAACTTTACAATAACAGTGTATTTGTCTAAACAGAAACGAATCATAAAGTACGAAGTTCATTATCGTAATAAATATTTATTATCACGGCCGTTCCATCAAAAATATTATGAAAGTTGCAATTTCCATCTATATGTAAATACTACCGCAAATTCTACTCTTCTTATAAAAGTTCCTTAAGTAATTTCGCAGCCTGATAATGGATTCTGTCATTCTAAATCTTCAGTCGTAAACAGTCAGCTGTTAAAGGAGCTAGTAGCTTACGCAAGCCACCTCTGCTGAAGGACAGTGCAGGAACAGAACTTCGGGAGGCAGAAGCACGTCGCGTTAACGGTCGTTGGAGAACTTCCTTGTATCTTCCAAGTTCCAGTCCTCGGCAGTTACAGTTATGGCATCGTTTCCTGCCCTAGTGCTGCAAATCACCAACATATGAGACTGTGTTGTTAACAGCATCTACCAAACGGCAGTTTCTCCAAAAGCGATTCTCAACTGGGAATATATTAATCTCCAGGATATACACTGACAAACGGCAGTCATTTCTGCTTTTCTTCACGATATACTTTTTCTCGAATATCATTGTAAGTAAGGTTTTACAGCAACTTACGGACCTTGTGACCTTAGAACATTTGAACTACGCCATGTAGAAATGGGAATTGCCATCTCTAGATGATCATCTCTCGCTAAATTTGTACGAAAACAAGACATGTAGCCAGGTATTTTTCACTGTTTAGCAACGCTTTGTCTGTAATGGGCGTCTCCCGTGGTGGCTTTTTTCCCTTGTATCGGTCCGTACACAACAGTGTACGGTACCAATGTGCTATAAATAGTCACACACGAAAACGCTATTTTTCTGGGTGTCAGATACGAGGTTCTATTGATCAAATAAATAGGAGGTCAAGTGTTTTGGAAAGGCTTTGGCCACGCGACTACTTGTATACTTGTCGGAAGAATGGGTATGCTATAGATATCCTACAGTATAGGGTAAATATTTAAACATCACACACTTCCTCCATCCAAGCAAACTCAGGAAATCGGTTGGTGCTATTGCATTTGGTGCGGTCTAGGATGAGCCTTACAGACTTATAAAGCACCATTTATTCGAGGATGTTTCCTGAGAAAACCCGTAGAAACCGTAATTACTATGATCTGTAGGTACCAAAAGTATCAATAGTAGGGATGGCCACTTACATAATTTATATTCATGGCAGATCGCCAAAACTTGTACTATATGTACTGAAGATGATGTTCTCATGAAAACTTGAAACTTTTTCGATATCACTATCCGTTACCGAGATCCCTAGCTTCAAAGCTACTTATGCACATAATATATGCATGTAATATCATATCCGAGGCGAAAATACAAACTGACGAAGTGAGTGCACGGAAAGCGTTCTGGTGACATAGTTAGGGCTCTGAGGTCTCCAAACAGTGTTTCTAGTCACGATTTTCTACCAATAAAACAAAAAGACACACTGTCTCTGTATAATGGGCACGTCATGCCTGTACTGGCTGTCTTGACCTGAAAATTATGGTGCCACCTGGTGGCATAAGCACATGACAAAATATTGTTTTGTCATAATAAATTCCTTGTACTTGCAGATAAAATATGGCATTTTTTGGTATACTATAGGTGTAGTCTAAAAATGTTGTGCACTTTTATGTGAAATAATGTAAATTTAATTTGCGTTGGATAGGAGACGAATATATGTTAACTTCATATTAAGCGTACTTATTTCTTGGTTTGTATTTGTCAAAGTACGTAAATGTGTCTAAGTACGTAACTAAATTATAAGAGCTCTATTGTCCTACAAAATTCATTTTATATAAGTAGCCCACCCCCTGTAACAGGGAACTACCTGCAGAATGGGCCTGTTGGAGCACAAAAAACGCGCTGACAGAAAAGTTTGGAGCCAGCTGCCTCAATCCTCATTCAGCATCCTCACGAAAAATTATGCAGTTCAAAGATATTCGTCTTTCTTTTTCCTGAAAGAGACCAATAGAGAGGAAGTGACATGGGAAAGACAGTGGAAAGTGCAGGTGGGAGAGTGAGAGAGAGGAGAGAGTGGTACTGAGGTAGAGAAAGTGGCAGTGGAAGATAAAGAGATATGGATGAAGACAATAACAATCGGAACCGAAAACAGAGGAGATAGTGATGGTTAGTGAGATACAGTAGCAGTAAAAGGAAATAGAGAAGAGTGGAGACCGTACATAGGCGTGGGGGGGGGGGAGGTGGACCTCCTCACTAGACTGGCGAAATTTAACACGAAATATATTTCCCAGTTGCCCCCCTCCCCTCCCCATTATTTCCAGTGAAGGGGTCAAAACTCCGAGCAAACTGTCCCCTAGGAAATGTGTGAAGAGGAGGCAGTTGTGATTGAAGAGAAAGATGGCTTCGTGTAAGCGAGGTAGAAAGATACAAAGGCAATGAGAGAAAAAAAGTAATGGGACAATGATAATAGCACTGGAACAAGAGACAGTGAAAGTGGGAGACATGGAGACATTGGTAAGGAAGAACGAGAGAAAGCTATGAAGACAGTGACATTGGGAGAGACTGACAGGACAAAATTCGAGCGGGAGAAATAGGAGGCAGTGGGAACGATACATATTCTGAGGTGACACAAGCCCTGGCATTCCTCGTAATATCGTGTACGACCTCCTTTTACCCGAAGTAGTGCAGAAAGTCGACGTGGCATGGTCTCAACAAGTCATAGGAAATACTTTCCAGAAATACTAAGTCTTGGTGCCTCTATAAACGTCCACAATTGAGAAAGTCCTGTCAGTCCAGTGTTTTGTGTACGAACGGACTTCTCGATATGCCCCATAAAAGTTCGATGGGTTTCAAGTTGGGTATCTCAGTGACCAAATCATTCGCTTGAATAGTCCCGAATGTTCTTCAAACCAGTTGCGAACAATTGGGCTCAGATGACATAGCGCACTGTTCTCCATAACGCGAAGCCCACGAATGGCAGCAAATGGTCCCCTAGTAGCCGAACGTAGCCATTTCCAGTGAATGATCAGTTCAGTTGGACCAGAGGACTCATTTTATTCCATATAAACGCAGCGCACACAATTATGGTGCCACCTCCAGCTTGCTCAGTGCCTTGTTGACTACTTAGGTCCTTGGTTTTTTGGCGTCTGCTCCACACCAAAAGCCTGTCATTAGTCTTACCAAGTGAAGTCGGTTCTCATCTGACCAGGCCATGTTTTTCCAGTGTCTAGCGTACAACCGCGTTGTCTGTGGTGAGATGTAACGCCTGAAATTTGGTATTCTCGTCACTATTGACGCTGTGAGTCTCTGAATACTAAATTCTCTCACGACCTCTGAAATGGAATGCCCCAAGCGTCTAGCTCTAACTACCACTCCGACAACTAAGTCTGTTAATTCCGTCTTGCCGCCATAATCACTTCGGAAACCTTTTCACATGCATCACCTGAGTACAAATGACAGCTCCGCCAATGCACTGCAGTTTATACCTGGTGTACGCGATAATACATCTGTGTATGTTCATACCGCAATCCCATGACTTTGTCACCTCAGTATATACAGACAGTGACAGAGAGAGGGATATGATGATTATGGGGGACCTCACTACGAAGAGAGAATGGATGAAAAGATTTAAAATGTTCAGTGTTATAAGAGCACGTATTTGTCCCCATTCCAAACTTTTTAGGTTAAGAAGGCGGAGTGAGGATTCAGGCCACTTTTTTCCCACTTTTTGTCAGAGCCTTTCAGAGAGGAGCTTAATCTTCTGCTATTTGCTCTGAATGGAGTGTCCTTCAGCTGGTTAAAATACTGAACATTTGGCTGACGATGTCGTAATAGTCTTAAAGACATCTTGACCGCTTGATCCACTTGACATTTGATAGCCTCTATATAAATTAAAAACAATAGCCTCCATGAGAAAGTAATCCTGTACTTTTAGTAATGCAACAACTAGTGAACTTCAGTGATATGTGATACTGTGTCCCAACATATTGTTTAGCGTGTTCAGTTAATTCCTAAATAAAATGAAATCGATAAGTAGGCGACAACAAAAAGTTTCCTTTGTTTCACTCTTACGCTCTGGACAGGACCTGTGTAACATTAACAAACATTATTAATCGCTAGTCTCCAGCTCTTATTCTTTATTTACACTGAATCATCAAAGAAACTGGTATAGGCATCAGTATTCAAATACACAGATACGTAAACAGGCAGAATGCGGCTCTGTGGTCGGCAACGCCTATATAAGACAACAACTGTCCGGTGAAGCTGTTAGATCGGTTACTGCTGCTACAATGGCAGGTTGTCAAGGCTTAAGAGAGTTTGAACGCGGTGTTATAGTAACAGCACGAGCGATGAAACACAGTACCTCCGAGGTAGCGTTGAAGTGGGGATTTTCGCGTAAGATCATTTCACGAGTGTACCGTGAATATAAGTAATCCGGTTAAACATCAAATCTCCGACATCGCTGTGCCCAGAAAAATATCCTGCAAGAACGGGACCAACGACAACAGAAAAGAATCGCTGAATGTGACAGAAGTGCAACCCTTTCGTAAATTGCTGTAGATTTCAATGCTGGGCCATCAACAAGTGTCAGAGTGGGAACCGTTCAACGAAACATCATTGATATGGGCTTTGGGAGCCGAAGGCCCACTATGTACCCCTGACGACTGCACGACACAAAGCTTTACTCCTCACCTGGGCACGTCAACGACGACAGTGGACTGTTGATGACTGGAAACATGTTGCCTGGAGGGACGAGTCTCGTGTCAAATTGTATGAAGCGGGTGGACGTGTACGGGTATGGAGACAACCTCATGAATCCAAGGACCCTGGATGTCAGCAGGAGACAGTTCAAGCTGGTAAAGGCTGTGTAATGGTGAGAGGCGTGTGCAGTTGGAGTGATGTAGGACCCTTGATACATATAGATACGACTCTGTCAGGTGACACATACGTATAAGCATCATGTCTGATCACCTGCATCCATTCATGTCCATTGTGTATTCCGACGGATTTGGACAATTCGAGCAGGACGATGAGCACCTTAGACGTCTAGAATTGCTACAGAGTGGCTACAGGAACGCTCTTCTCAGCTTCAGCACTTCTGCGGCCACCAAACTCCCCAGACACAACATTATTGAACATATCTTGGATGCCTTGCAATGTGCTATTTAGAAGAGATCTCGTACTCTTACGGATTTATGGAGAACCCTGAGGGATTCACGGTGTCAATTCCCTCCAGAACTACTTGAGACATTTGTCGAGTCCATGCCCGCCGTGTTGCGGCACTTCTGCTCGCTCACTGGGACCTACAAGATATTAGGCAAGTATACCAGTTTCTTTGGCTCTGCCGTGTAGATCAGTAGCATTAAATATGTGCTCCAGAAGCTCGCTGCTAGGGCTTCGCCAAAATAATACCAAGTTAAAGTACAGAACACATCAAGGCTCATCAGACAATGAGAAAAATAACTCTTGTAAATATAATAACAATGTTGGTTTTTAAAAGCTGGGTAATAGCTGAAAAATGAGGCAACACATAGGATAGTAAATCTGCAATAATGCTACGATCTATAAATACCAACAAAAGACTCTTTCTCCCTCTCCCTCCCTCTCCTTGTCTCTTTCGCGCTCTCTCTCTCTCTCTTTCTCTCACTCTCGCTGTGTGCTTTCTCGTCCACACACGCCATGAGGTCTCCATTATGCACTCTCCATCTCTCTCTCTCACCCACAAAACACCTCGAGCCGCCTCAAAGTGTTGTGTCGCTTCGCTATCTAGTTTCATCACCCAGGGTTATATAAACCCACGCCAAGCAGCACAATTGAGTTCCTGCTCCGGTTTGCGACTGCAACTTGCAGTCCAGTTCAGTCGGCATGGTGAATCCACGCACCGCTCTTGGGCCGCAGTGTATTCGATGTCTGGCACACATAACACAATGATTGCTCAACTAAAAATCTGCAGAACATCATTCTACAGTGCTGCTTGAAAACGACATTTTTTCATGTCTCATTAATTATGTGGCTTCTTGGATCAAATAGGAAATAGTTGGTCGCCTTCAATACAAAAAAAAAAAAAAATAATATCTTGCAAATAGATTCACCATTCAGGGAAATATAAACCAGCGCCGAGCAGCACAGGATGCTGTTTGCACTCTAGTTTTGATTGGAACGTTCAGTTCAATTCTTCATGGCGAAAACGTACACTACTCTCGGACCGAAGCACATACGCTTCATGTTTGTTATTGACTATAGCTGTATAATTCAATATCTTGTGGCGATACGATTATATGTTTGTCGTACTGCAAAACTAAAGAGTTGAGTTCAAAAGACATAATGGAGCATTGGCTTAAAGACGTTGCAAGCAAATCTGGCACCAAAAGTTCAAAGGTGATTCGTCAGAAGGTGCCACATCAACTTCAAGAATTCCAGTAAAGGCTATGTGATTCTGTAAGGTGTTGGAGTCTGTTAGCTCCATGGTTTCAAACGATAAGATATCTAATGAATCAATAAATGTGAAAAACTGGTCCTCTTGCTGATCTTGTATCATACCCATGTAGACATTCACTCAAAGAAGACTTGCTTATGTGCACATCGCTAACTAACACGTCCATGAAAGAAATTTCCAATATGAATAACAATTGTTTAAGTAAATTATCTCGTTTGGAATGACTGTGTTTATACTCATTCACATGGGGCTAAGGCAATGACCTGGAAAACGGCGGGGAGCAGCAGGATCAAAAGTAGAGCTCCGGGCTGTAGTTCCACCCATTAAAGTTTCCATAGACAAACACTTGCAACATATAAGATACCAGCAAATTTAAAAATCGTTCTTCATTAAGCAGTAAAAATAATAAGTTACTTTAAACTACACCCTCTTCTGGGCTGGAAGTGTCCAGTGTTGTGAGAATATTGTGGATGCAGACATGAAACACTATTGTTTCAGCCCAAGGCTAGATCTTAACAAGATCATTCGAACTAGGGTGTGAATTATAAGCTTTTATTATTGACATTCCGTTTAAATTTAAAGACCATTTGAGAAATGTGATTTGTTTAGTGAGAGTGGCTTTTTTGCAAGCAGTCTAATTTTAAAAGGATAACAGGATCACACAATAACTGTCTTCCACAAAAAAAAAATTTTGATTGCTTGTGTCGGCAAGAGTGAGCTGGAAACGTTTTTGACACTGAATATGTTCGATGATAAGCGCGCATTATACTAAAGAGCATAATACAAAACTGAAAATGTATTCACGTGTTGAGAAGCCTTTTGCACGGAATTTGCAGATATCACAAAATATGGAAACGAAATGTATGAATCCTTTTTAGAAATGTCATCAGATTGAAGCATGGAATTATTGTGTAAAATAATGTCACTTGATGACTTTTCGTACAGCATTTGTGATGAACGTCCATAACTTGCCACAAACTTGTCTCAAACGGGATTCTCAGTATATGCAGCTACAAAGACCAAATACGGCAATAGAGCGGATGCTGCACCTGATATGCATCTTCATCTATCTTATAGCTAGTCTGATATTAAGTATAGAACTGAAAACAAATACATATGGTTAATGAACAAGCGGTGACACTGAGGGCTAAGGTCAGTCAGAAAGTCACCAATGAAAGGTAGACAACGTTTCGTGCAAGATCCCAAATTACATTTCCATAATAAGTCTCGCTCAAAAGACATGGTTTTCAAGAATCACAATCATTGCTTTAGCCACATGTGACCAAAAGTGTTCCCCGTTTCTCGTTCTACTCTGGTTCTTGGTTGTACAGTAGATAATCGCGACTCAGCATCCGTAAATCGAAGCCGTAGAAACAGTAAAGCGCCGACTGTGAAGAGGCGAACCCACGACTGCGAAGGCAACGGGAAACAGTAAGTCTTCGAATGTCGAAAGCACACCATCCATAACATAAAGCATCACCATCCATAACATACAGAAACGGACCAAGTTACAACCCTAGTTAGAAACAGTGAAACTAGAAGTAAGCAAGCGTGCGATTAAATCACATCGCCGAGTCGCTGTACTGCCTCTGGCGGGACGCCGCTGACCTCGCCGCGAAGGTATGGATACAGGTATCGATACTAACGCACGCACAGCTCAAAACTATGCTACAAACTGCCCCATAATGTAAAAACGAAAATTTGTATCAAATCACATGCACAGAATGCTCGTTCATCAAAGAAACCAGACAGGCCATACCTGCTACTTCCAAATGAAAACTCGTCACTACCTTTCAATACAACACACCGCGAGCAAGTATGCAACAGCCTTCCATTGAAGAGAGACAGGCCATCACGTTGTTAATATCTAAGATAGTCTGCCATTAAAAGTTTTTCTCTTATTTGCGTAGTTTTCTAGTAATCGCGAAAAGTTCGTTTGTTTACTTACTGCTGCTTAGGCCTAATTTGTCGAGTGTGCATATTTAGCGTTATACCTTAAGTGGAAGTGCATTTGCTGTAGTTTAATGATTAAATAGTTCATTAGGGTGCTTTTCAAGCTCACCATTAAAGGTTTATCTTTTATTTGCGTATTGTCGCAGTAATCGCGAAAAGATCGTTTTGTTTGTACACTCCTGGATATTTGAAATAAGAACACCGTGAATTCATTGTCCCAGGAAGGGGAAACTTTATTGACACATTCCTGGGGTCAGATACATCACATGATCACACTGACAGAACCACAGGCACATAGACACAGGCAACAGAGCATGCACAATGTCGGCACTAGTACAGTGTATATCCACCTTTCGCAGCAATGCAGGCTGCTATTCTCCCATGGAGACGATCGTAGAGGTGCTGGATGTAGTCCTGTGGAACGGCTTGCCATGCCATTTCCACCTGGCGCCTCAGTTGGACCAGTGTTCGTGCTGGACGTGCAGACCGCGTGAGACGACGCTTCATCCAGTCCCAAACATGCTCAATGGGGGACAGATCCGGAGATCTTGCTGGCCAGGGTAGTTGACTTACACCTTCTAGAGCACGTTGGATGGCACGGGATACATGCGGACGTGCATTGTCCTGTTGGAACAGCAAGTTCCCTTGCTGGTCTAGGAATGGTAGAACGATGGGTTCGATGACGGTTTGGATGTACCGTGTACTATTCAGTGTCCCCTCGACGATCACCAGTGGTGTACGGCCAGTGTAGGAGATCGCTCCCCACACCATGATGCCGGGTGTTGGCCCTGTGTGCCTCGGGCGTATGCAGTCCTGATTGTGGCGCTCACCTGCACGGCGCCAAACACGCATACGACCATCATTGGCACCAAGGCAGAAGCGACTCTCATCGCTGAAGACGACACGTCTCCATTCGTCCCTCCATTCACGCCTGTCGCGACACCACTGGAGGCGGGCTGCACGATGTTGGGGCGTGAGCGGAAGATGGCCTAACGGTGTGCGGGACCGTAGCCCAGCTTCATGGAGACGGTTGCGAATGGTCCTCGCCGATACCCCAGGAGCAACAGTGTCCCTAATTTGCTGGGAAGTGGCGGTGCGGTCCCCTACGGCACTGCGTAGGATCCTACGGTCTTGGCGTGCATCCGTGCGTCGCTGCGGTCCGGTCCCAGGTCGACGGGCACGTGCACCTTCCGCCGACCACTGGCGACAACATCGATGTACTGTGGAGACCTCACGCCCCACGTGTTGAGCAATTCGGCGGTACGTCCACCCGGCCTCCCGCATGCCCACTATACGCCCTCGCTCAAAGTCCGTCAACTGCACATACGGTTCACGTCCACGCTGTCGCGGCATGCTACCAGTGTTAAAGACTGCGATGGAGCTCCGTATGCCACGGCAAACTGGCTGACACTGACGGCGGCGGTGCACAAATGCTGCGCAGCTAGCGCCATTCGACGGCCAACACCGCGGTTCCTGGTGTGTCCGCTGTGCCGTGCGTGTGATCATTGCTTGTACAGCCCTCTCGCAGTGTCCGGAGCAAGTATGGTGGGTCTGACACACCGGTGTCAATGTGTTCTTTTTTCCATTTCCAGGAGTGTATTTCGCGGCTTTGCCTTACTTACCGAGTGTGCATACTTAGCGTTATACCGCAATCTTAAGTGCATTTGGTATAGATTAACTAATTGAATACGTTTATTAGTGTGCTCTTCAAGCTTGCCATTAAAGGTTTTTCTTTTATTTACGTATTCTTCCACTTATTACAAAAAGTTCATTTTAGTTAGATTCGGCTGTTTAGGCCTAATTTTTCATCGTGCATATTTAGCGTTATAACAAAAATTTAAGTGCACTTGGTAATAGTTTACTTACATATGAGTTTCCAAAACATATTTAGTGTCCTTTTGATCTGTATTTAATATATTATCGTTATCAGTAAACCTCTTAACTAATTTCCAAACTTCCATGGATACTAAGTGTGAGCTGCAGTAGGAAAGTTAGTTCAGGGGTGTTGTGCAGCTGTTGTGACAGGTGGTTTCAATGGGGAAATTGTAGCGGCGTGGGAATTAGGGAAGCAAACGTGACTCTTCCATTCTTTTGCAGGGTTTGCTCAAGAGATAGGATCATACCTGAACAGGAGGGGAAAATTAGAGCCCTTCAGGCTTATTTGGACAGAGCGAGGGAGCAACTGAAGAGGTTAAGGGGGGAGGAGGGCAAACAGTGGTGGGAAGTAGTAGCTGGGAATAGGGGCCATAGAAAGAGGACAGTGTCTGACAGTTTCCCAATTGGCACAACCAATAGATATGCCTTGCTACCACAGTTAAGTAAGGCAGAGGCTCCAGTAGAAGTAGATGTAGTTACGATGCAACAGAATCTCACTAGGAAACCAACTGTTTCAAAAAAAGTAGAAGGTAAGAGGAAAGTTCTGTTGCTAGGTAGCAGCCATGGAAGAGGTGTGGGCCAGATTTTGCAGGAAAAATTAGGTGACAGGTACCAGGTCACAAACTTTTTCAAGCCAAGTGCAAGTCTTAGCCTGGTGGTAGAGGATATAGGTTCCTTGTGCAAGGGATTCACAAAACAGTATCACGTGATGATAGTGGGTGGAGTGGGAAGCAGTATTGACAGGGATCATAGCTACAGTATTGAGCGTGACCTGGTGAGAATAGCCACGGCAACGACCCATACCAGTGTTGGGCTGGTGCCTGCTTTCGTGCGGCGTGATCAGCCTCAGTTGAACAGCTCTGTCAGGAGGGTAAATATGGAATTGGATCAGTTGCGTAGAGCGGCCACTCTGTCGGACATTGGATTGGTTCCTGTGGAGGCTATTGATAGGGGGGATTTCACAAGGCATGGCCTACATCTCAATAGGAAAGGGAAGGGTAAACTGGCAGGGTTCTAAGCGAAATCCATAAGGGGGGACACTAGTACTCATGGATGTACCTTTTTTAGACTAATGTCAGTGTCCAATGAGAAGTTCAAGCAGGCAGGTGCTAAAGAGGTATAAAACTCCCAAAGATCTCACAACAGGAAAGTAAATAATAATGTTACCATATTTAACCAAAATATTGGTGGATTAAAGAAAAAAGTAGATTCTCACAAAAATAAAGTAAAAAATAATGTTACCATTTTTCACCAAAATATTCCGGGATTGAAGAATAAAGTAGTTGGGCTCCTGATTTGTTTAAATGACACTGAATCTGATAATGTAATAGATATACTATGCCTGTCTGAGCATCACATTTTGTCCAATATGGAAAAGGTAAAAATCAGTGGTTATAAACTAGCTGCACATATGAGTAGAGAGAATAAGGTGGGAGGAAGAGTTGCCATATATGTCAAAAGTTGTCACTTTGTAGAAAGCTTAGATACAAAAAACTTTTCTCTACAGCAACATATAGAAGCATGTGCCTGTCAACTTAAACTGAAGGAGGGCTCTTTTATAATTGTAACAGTATATAGGTCCGCTTCAGGAAACTTTCATTTGTTCCTGGAAAACTTGGATGACTTGTTGTGCTATCTGTCAGATAGGGGAAAGCAAATTATTATTTGTGGGGGCTTCAGTGTTGATTCACTGAAAAAGTGTCATAGGAAGAATGACCTGGAAGTCTTGCTCGGTTCTTTCAATTTGTCATCTGTCATTAATTTTCCTACTCAGGTAGTAAAGGACAGCAGCACATTGATAGATACCACTTTTATAGACCAAGATAGGTTTAAAAACATAAATTCTTGTTCTGTTGAGAATGGGCTTTCTGATCATGTCGCTCAGCTAGTTACAGTATGTGACATAGCTCCATTCAGTAATTCAAAACTACCCTCCAAAGTTGTGCATTCAATTAATGACTCAACAATTAGAAATTTCAGAGAAAATCTTCAGCAGTTAGACTGGGATGAGGTGTACAAGGAACGAAATGCTAATTTAAAATATAACTTACTTCATGATACAGTTGTAAGAGAATTTGAAAACTGTTTCCCCAAGAAAGTAGTTAAATCTAATTATAAGAAACCATGCAAAAGACCTTGGCTTACTAAAGGAATAAAAATATCTTGAAACCACAACAGGGAACTATATCTAACAACACGATAGAGTAATGACCGAGAAACAGCCAAATATTATAAAAACTACTGTGCTACATTATGAAAGGTTATTAAAAAGTCCAGAAGCATGTGAAACATGTCTGAGATTAATACCTCTGATAACAAAATCAAAACAATTTGGAATATTATTACAAGGGAGACAGGGCAACCAAGAGTACTGGATGAGGGCATCACCATCAAAGTGAATGGAAACTTGATAAACAACAAGCCGGAAGTCGAAAACAATATGAATTATCATTTTTTAAATGATGTAGAGAAAATAGGATCTAAATGTTCATTAGAAGAATTAAGGCAGTTAATGGAAGAGGCCTTATCCACACCATTTGATACAACTGAAATTTCACCCACCTCTCCTTCTGAAATTAGGAAGATAATAAACTCTCTCAAGAATAAAAGCTCACATGGAACTGATGGCATTTCCAGCAGGATAATAAAAGGTTGTTCCCAAGAAATAAGTGGTATTCTTAGCCACATATGTAATAGCTCTTTGAAGCAGGGAATTTTCCCAGATAGACTGAAGTGTGCCATTGTTGAACCAGTGCATAAAAAAGAGGATACGTCTGATGTCAACAACTACCGCCCCATCTCTCTTCTGACTGCCTTGTCCAAAATTCGTGAAAAAATAATGTATTGTAGAGTAGCTTCAAATCTTTGTAAAAATAAAGTTTTAAAAAAGTGTCAGTTTGCTTTCCAGAAGGGTTTTTCAACGGAAGATGCTATATATACTTTCACTAATGAAATATTAAATGCTCTGAGTAACTGGAAGTCACCCATTGGGATTTATTGTGATCTATCAAAGGCTTTTGATTGTGTAAATCATGGAATATTTCTAGATAAGCTCAAGTACTGTGGTATGAATTAGACTGTGATCAAATGGTTTAAATCATACCTAACTGGAAGACTGCAGAAAGTTGAAATAAACAGTTCAAATAATATGCAAAAAACTGGTGATTTTTCAAACTGGGGAACAATCAAGAATGGGGTGCCGCAAGGTTCGATCTTGGGTCCTCTGCTGTTCTTAATATATATTAATGACTTGCCATTCTATAGTCATGAAGATGCTAAGCTGGTACTTTTTGCCGATGATACAAGTATAGCTATCACACCCAACAGACAAGAATTAATTGCTGAAATTGTAAATGACGGTTTTCAGAAAATCATTAAGTGGTTCTCTGCAAATGGGCTCTCATTAAACTTTGACAAAACACAGAATATACAGTTCCACACAGTAAATGGAATGACACCGTCAATAAATATAGACTTCGATCAAAAATCGGTAGCTAAGAATATTATAAATTTCTAGGTGTATGCATTGATGAAGGGTTGAACTGGAAAAAACACGCAGAGGATCTGCTGCAACGTTTGAGTTCAGCTGCTTATGCTATTAAGGTCATTTTGGAGATACACATCTGAGTAAATTAGCTTACCACGCCTATTTTCATTCTCTGCTTTCGTATGGCATCATAGTCTGGGGTAACTCATCATTGAGTAAAAGAGTATTCATTGAACAAAAGCGTGCAATCACAATAATTGCTGGAGCTCATCCAAGATCATCATGCAGACACTTATTTCAAGAGCTACAGATCTTCACTGTAGCCTCACAATATATATATATATATATATATATATATATATATATATATATATATATTCACTTATGAAATTTGTTATTAACAATCCGAACGAATTGAAAAGTAATAGCAGTGTACATGGCTACAACACTAGGAGAAGGGATGATCTTCACTACTCAAGGTTAAATATAACTTTGGCTCGGAAGGGGGTAAATTATGCTGCCACAAAAGTCTTTGGTCACTTACCTAATAGCATCAAAAGCCTGACAGATAGCCATATAGCATTTAAAAGGAAATTAAAAGAATTTTTAATGGCAACTACTTCTACTCATTAGATGAATTTTTGGATATAGTAAGTGGGTAATTTCCCCAACTCCATCAAAAAAAATTACTTAAAAATGTTGAGTGTCATGTAATATTTTGTGTAATGTAATATCTTGTACAGACATCTTTTATTAACCTGACACATTCCCCATCATTATGAAGTGTCGTATTCATGGTCTATGGAACAAGTACTAATCTAATTTAATCTAATCCAATCTAAACACAACATGTACACTCGAACTGAGATCATAGTATGTAGAATACATGGATCAGATTCACATTAAGAAATCTGTTACTCCATGAGCAATGTGAAAAAATACAATTTTCGAAGGATTTGGGAAATTATTAGAGATTATTCTGCTCTTAACATTACCATTATGCACATCAATACATTTTTAAAATATTTTGCTCTTTTGGTTTCACTTTCTTGTGTACTGATATATGTCTTATGGATGTTCATCTGTTTTTTCACCTATAAAACAGTTACGCCTCAGGCCCGAGATTCATTAACAATGAAGTAACTAAAAAGGAACACATAATAGTATCGTTAAAAACATGTAGTTACCTGTCTATGAGAGATGGGAAGTGGTGACCATAGGCATCTAAGGGTCGGTGACTTAGTATGATGACGTTACCAGCAACATGCTATAATTCTGCAGGCGTGATGGTGTTAATTTCTCTAATAATGTTCTATTTAATACCGCCTGTTGTGCAAGGACTGTCAGCATACACTCTACTTTTTAGCGTGTCCCATAAATAAAAATCAGACGTAGTTAAGTCTGGGACCTTGGGGGCTAGAGGCCTCTACTGACAAGTCTGTCTTCAGGGAACATGTTAGTGATGTCAGCTATACTTTGGTTAGATGTGTGAGCGGTTGCTCCGTCTTGTTGGACAATAGCGTATAGCGTCTCAGAATCTGTTAAACGGGCAAAGAAAGAGTCAATGGTCGCTAAGATGTGTGGTACTGTTTAAGGCCCAATTGGAAAATAATGGGAAAACAATGCACATACCCGACAACGCACAGCAAACACCTATTTTCTCTGAGTGGTGAGTTTCTTCATGTGTAATAAATGGGTTGTCCTGCGACTAATATGTGCAATTCTGGGGGTTTACATAACCTGAAAAATGAAACCAGGCCTCATCTGACATGGAACAAAGAAGGAAGGAGTCCAAGTGACAGTTAGCAATTGATGTTAACAGCCAGTTACAATAATGAACTCTTGATTCCTCAATCTCAAATTACAACTCTTGCACCATACTCACACAATTGGCTATCTTTTAGTATACGATGACGCGATCTACAATAAACACCTCGTTCTCGCTTCCCGCGCCCGGATTCCCGGGTTCGATTCCCGGCGGGGTCAGGGATTTTCTCTGCCTCGTGACGACTGGGTGTTGTGTGATGTTGTGTGATGTCCTTAGGTTAGTTAGGTTTAAGTAGTTCTAAGTTCTAGGGGACTGATGACCGTAGATGTTAAGTCCCATAGTGCTCAGAGCCATTTGAACCATTTGAATAAACACCTACCTGCAGCGATGACCTCCTTACCATCTTGCGGTTTCTCGTAATGTTCATGCGAATTCTGTCAATAGCTTCAAGGATCCTCACTGTTGGTTGCCTATTCCTGTGCACATTCTGAACGTATCCTAGAGTCTTCCATTTATTGCACAGATCTGGAATAGTTCTGGTTCTGGGGAGTTTCCTACCAGGATACTTCGCTTGAATCATTTCCTTACATTCCGTGGTGGTGCCTGCCTTTATGTACACTCCATGATATCAATTCGATGTTCTAAAGCAAACAGACCCTTTTCTGTAACAGCTCAACAATACTAACTTCTCACAACAACTGACGAACGAACATACAGCTGCACGCAGATTTTCCCTAAAATGCAGTGCAGCAAATTTTCGATACAGTGTTGCCGCTTCACAAGCAACTGGACCAAAGATGATTAACCGGTACGTCAATGTACCAGTTTTAAACGGGACAGACTGTATAAACTGCTAAACACAGCTGAACACCACCTGGATTCCCTTGAACATGTGTGCATGAGGATTCAAAGGAAGAAGGGATTATAAGAGTAAGCATCACGAAACTAAAATATTATCTGTGCTGTGAACATAAACAAAACAATAACCAAAATAAACGAAGTCTGCTCGATAGGGCACTTCTTTGCGATCTGCGAATTCAAAATCTGGTGCTGGGTTACTTCCAATGCCACAGTTTTGCTCCTCATGCATTGTCACACTTTTAAACTATCGTTGGCGTGGTGTCCCAAGTGTGGTAGAGTCGCTGCTAGTCACTCACCTCGGGTCATAGGAAGAATGAGGAGCGTTCTTGCGACGAGCCACGCTGGGTAGCCACGCGGCCTCAGGCGTCTTGTCACGGTTCGATTAATTAGTGTGTAAGCCTAGGGACCGATGACCTCAGCAGCTTGGTCACATAGTCCTTACCACGAATTTCCAATTTCCAATGTTTCTTGCGAAGACGCATTTTAAGTTTAAATTGGTCCCATGGCAGCAGCTACCATACTGGCGATTCGTACCTTCTGCAGGATGAATATATGGGCACTATGTGGTTATCAACTTGATAGACGAATATAACACCGAGTTTTTGATTTTAGTGCTGGACAGTATGTTGGCGGATCTTGTTCCTATATTGTACAGTTCCTTCATGGGCATGAGAGCTGTCAAATCATCCGTATATGATATCAGCCCAAAACATGTGAGACTGTAAGCCTTAAACGTGCATTGCTACCTAGGCGCTTCCTTAGTCGTCTAAGACACTATCAGGTCCCACACAAGTGTGCTTGCCACTGAACAGAATCACAACTAACGAACCATGTTCCATTTGACATGTACCATTGTTCACAGTCTTCCTCACCACCACTCTGCATCTTTTGACTGTTGTTAGCGATGAACGCTTAGATGCCAAACTGATTGTGTGGAGTCGGTTTAATACCGTTTAGGTCGACACAGCCGTCTCAGTTAACTTCTAAAACGCAGCGCGCAGTTCTGATGCATTATCTCGGTGTATCCACGAAACGAAATTTTTGGGTAACGGTGTTCTTCTGGGGTTTATGAGTGAGGGCGTCCAGTATGAGGCAGATCTTCAATTATTTGTACCTCTCGATGACTGCTGAATGTTCGATTTACATCTTTCAAAAAGTAAAACTGGTTTGTTTCATCTTAAACGTAGGGTGCTGAAAAATAAGGTAGATTAGCTACTCGTATGTTTAGAACATGTGAGAATTTCTGATGTCATAGACTGTGTGTGTCGCTTTTAACACCATGTAACCATGGGGAGAGTTAAGTTAAATATAAGGGTTTACAGATCAGTATTGTGTAAAGTGAACACAGAGAGAGGAGAAGTAGCAACTAATGTAAAAGGTGGAGACAAATTCAGAAATTTTGATACAAACAGGTATTTTGTGAATCGGAGCATAGAAGCGTTTGACTGTGAGTGGTTACTTCAGAATACTTGTAACTGTCTACAGATCCCCTCTAGGAAACTTTCAGCTGTTTGTGAGAGATATAGATGCATTATTAAACCATCAATCGGAGAAGAAAAAAATAGTTAAGAGTCTGCACAGATATCCTTTTAGATAACTGCAGGGATTAAACCTGATTATGAAAGAAAATGGAAATTAACTTGTATTTACAAAAATACTGTAATATATCAAGAGAAGTCATTAAAATGTCTAGAGATATGCAGAGCCTAACAGAAATTGATAATAATAATATATGTGTTATTGTTAAATGGAAGACAGGACATCATATGAGTGCACAAGATGCCACAAAAATGAAATTAAAAGACAGTGTTCTGGCAGATAACAGATAATTTACGAAATGCAAGCTTTGTTTAACTTCATAAATGTAGCAGAAAAAATAGGGCTACATGGTTCAGGTGAAGAAGCGAGGTCATAGATTATGAATATCATTCTACAAAGCCTTAAGCAACTGAAAGTAATACCAACAGCAGTAAAATTAGCAGGATCTTGCTCCAAAACATTCGAAAAACAAACGCACACAAGAGAATTCTCACATTTTAGCAGAAGTAACTTATTAAATATCTGACAGTTTGGATTTCAGAACAATTGCTATTTATACTTCTCAGCAAACATTATTACACACAACTGGTTTCAATCCTACTTAACAAAAAAATGGAAAATGTTGTGCTGAATAATTCAAATAATAGTTATGCCACGTTATTTGAGGACGAGAAGGTGTACGCTCCTTACAGTGTATAAAGCTACTGATAATATATATATCACTACAAAGAGCAAAGTAGTTGCGCAAGTTATTCTCCATGATTCTTCAGTATTTTGTGAATGAGTACTGAATTTTACACTTACTAATGCTAATATTGCCCCCCCCCCCCCCCAGCCCCCCATAAACCATGGACTTTGTCGTTGGTGGGGAGGCTTGCGTGCCTCAGCGATACAGATAGCCATACCGTAGATACAACACAACAGAGAAGTATCTGTGGAGAGACCAGGCAGATGTGTGGTTCCTGAAGAAGGGCAGCAGCTTTTTCAGGAGTTGCAGGGGCAACAGTCTAATGATTGACTGATCTGGCATTGTAACACTAACCAAACGGCTTTCCTGTGGTGGTACTGCGAATGGCTGAAAGCAAGGGGAAACTACAGCCATAATATTTCCCAAGGGCATACAGCTGTACTGTATGGTTAAATGATGATGGCGTCACCTTGGGTAAAATATTCCAAAGGTAAAATAGTCTCCCATTCGGATCTCCAGGCGGTGACTACTCAAGAGGACAGCATTATCAGGAGAAAGAAAACTGACAGTTTACGGGTCGGAGCGTGGAATGTCACATCCCTTAATCGGGCAGGTAGGTTAGAAAATTTAAAAAGGGAAATGGATAGGTTAAAGTTAGATATAGTGGCAATTAGTGAAGTTCGGTGGCAGGAGGAACAAGACTTCTGGTCAGGTGAGTACAGGGTTATAAATACAAAAACAAGTACAGGAAATGCTGGAGTAGTTTTAATAATGAATTTAAAAAAAATAGCGGTGCGGGTAAGCTACTACAAACAGCATAGTGAACGCATTATTGTGGCCAAGATAGATACGATGCCCACGCTGTCTACAGTAGTACAAGTTTATATGCCAACATGCTCTGCAGATGACAAAGAGATTGATGAAATGTATGATGACATGAAAGAAATTATTCAGATAGTGAAGGGAGACGAAAATTTAATAGTCATGGGTGACTGGAATTCGACAGTAGGAAAAGGAAGCGAAGGAAACGTAGTAGGTGAATATGGATTTTGAGTAAGAAATGAAACAGGAAGCTGCCTGGTAGAATTTTGCACAGAGCATAATTTAATCATAACTAACATATGGTTCAAGAATAATAAAAGAAGGCTGTATACATGGAAGAAGCCTGGAGATACTGGAAGGTGTTAGATAGATTATATAGTGGTAAGACAGAGATATAGGAATCAGGTTTTAAATTGTAAGACATTTCTAGGGGCAGATGTGGACTTTCACCACAATCTGTTGAAACGTCCCCTTTGAACAATTTTACATGACTGTGCTTAAACTGACACACAATATTTTTAGCGCAACGCAATCTGACTATCAAAGATCCCTGCAAAAGAATGGCCCTGAGTAACATTAAACTATACCTTTCAGAAATCACTTACCTCACAAAAATCTTCATTACTCGAACTACTGCAATACAGCGAGCGCCACTACTGCCAGCTAAATAAAAGATTCAAACTATGGAAGGCACTAACTACTGATAGGGATAGTTAGCAAATGAAAAATATTAATAGAGAACAAACAATGTATTTACCTTAATATCATCACAAGTCATAATATATGTAATTTCAAAACTCCGCCATCTCTCTCCCCACATCCACCACTGCTAGCGGCTCACCTCCAACTGCGCAACGCTACGCGCTGTTCACATCCAGCTGCCGCTGCCCAACACTACAATGGCAGACAACAATGCAAACTAGCCACAGACTGCACGCAGCACAGCCAGTGATTTTCATACCGAGCGCTACGTAACGTTGCCGATAAGAAAACATAAACAGCCTACTTACATAAAGAAAACATAAAGAGCCTACTTACACTGTTGGTTATGAACTGTAGATTTAAACTAAAGTAACTGCAAAAATTTGGGAATTTAAGGAGATGGGACCTGGATAAACTGACTAAACCAGAGGTTGTACAGGGTTTCAGGGATCGCATAAGGGAACGATTGACAGGAATGGGGGAAATGTAGGGAAGCAGCCTGCTCACGCCTTATAAAATTCACATCAGTCTTTCCATTGAGTGCCAGCCAGTCCGCTGTAACTAGCTCTGACGTCATACATGTTGCACAATACTTTAAAAATCAAGTAAATAACCTGAAACGTTTCTAGCATCTCAGGAGTAATACTAAATCAATATGTGTTGGATATCAGTTCAATAACTTTAACCATTTTCGAAATTCGGATGTGTTTCTGCAAAAATCATTGGCGCAACAGAAAAGAGCTAGAAACTTAAAAATTTATATTTAGATTCCTTTTGCATAATAATTTAGTAGAAGCAGTATTCTGGATCTCACAAATTAAAATTTTAGTTGAAATTCATGATTTTCTGGTTTTTGTCTTAGAAATTAAGGAAGCAAGATAGATTAAGTATACGAATAAATAAAGCTAGGATGTTTAAATTTAAGTAGAAGGGAGATCCGCTATAGTCATAAAGATGCGAGAAGTTTCAACTGAATAACTATAAAACTATAGCGATAGCGTATCTCCAAAGGGCAAGTTCAGAGCTCGTCTACTGCGTGTAGTGTAATTAACTTAATTATCTCGCCCAAAATATTTGATTTAACCACGTCAGACTTTTATTATGATTACTTACTTGTGTGCTGATTGCACATTTAAATTGAGAGTTTCATCGGCCATCAGCAAAGGAAGCAATGATTTATTCGATAACTGAAAGTGGTGCATTACTAGCCCAGCGGCTAGTCGGGAGATCAAATTTGATCAGGCGTTCCCTTAGCCGTCCGCACCCCAGCTTTGTATGTAACAACGCTGCGCGAGAAGAAGAAGGCCCCAGTTCTCTCCAGACACTGATTAGCGCACCACCTGTGCCGCGAGTGGCGTCGCGTCGGTATAGTTGATATAAACAGCCTCGGATGCAGTAATAAGTTACTCGGGATACGCGTAACCATGAAATCGTGCTCGAGCGAAGTGCTAATTTTGGGATGACGTTAATGATCTATCTTTAGTTTGCGTGTGTCGTATTTTCACGTGCCGCCGCAGGACAGACATTCTACCATTATTTAGCGTGGCGTTTGATGAACATTATCATCAAATTATGGCGAGCATTCAATTAAACTGTTAATTTGAACAGTTCTAGTTGCATCAGCGTATTAGACTCTGAACTGCTCTGGTAATTGGATTGTGTGGATTCTTTTTGGTCTGTGACTTTCAGAATATAGTGAACATTTTAGAGAGAATAGTTTTCGATTATGAATCTCAGACAACTCCTAATTACTCAGTGCTATAAGCTGTAGCTATAAATGTATTTCTCAGATGAAGTGGGCATTAGGAATTCTAATTACAGGCTTCACGTTTTGCTAATCACTTTCTGGTTGCCAATATTGTAGTTAGAGAGCCAGTGTTGAGAACGGCAAACAACAGCATTAAATAAATAATAGGAACATTAACAATTATTCCACCCGCCGCCCCACATAAGTTGCTATTCGGCCGGGAAAGAAACTGAGTAAAAGTGAAAGTGATTTTTAAATATTTGGATTCTGGAGTGAAATGCGACTCGCAACTGAGTAATACAACAGTGATAGTGTTATGCGTGCATGTGGTCGACGCAGTTGGATTAACAACGCATCTGAACTGACGGAGCTGGCACTGAGTCTAGCGGCGCTGCCGCCATCACGATAAACCAGTTTCGCCTCACTGCAGTTGTCTGCCAGAGCAACCGGAGCCGCGCCTGCAGTTGAGGGCCACACAAACACACAGCAGCTGTTGAAGTGCCGTATGCCGTTCAACGCGCCGCATCACATCAGTAATCCTGGTAAGACGCGCCGGCAACGCCATACGTCGCGCAGAAGGAACTAAGTTAAGTGAAAAGCTGTTAAAATTTTTACTAACCTGCACTAAAAGACTGTCGGCGATGGAACCGCAAAAAGAAACAATAGTTAAACCTAAATCAGGACCTATGTCTGTTGAAGGAACTGTAAATCCAGACAAAGGTTCAAGTGTAAATATGCATGAAAATAGTAATGTTAAAGTGAAATCCGAACTAGTGTCTCCTGACAGTAGTGTGAAAAAGGGCAACGATTCAGTAGTAGAGACCTCTGTATTAAAGCATAAATCAGAAAGCGTTAAGTTATTGGATGATCGTTTCTCTGATGAATTAAAAATGAAAGAGTCATCAGAGATGGCAGAGTTTAAAAAGGAGAAGTTAGATATGACTGATCAATCAGAACTATCACTTAGTTTTGACGATTCTGGTGTTGGAGCTAGTTTTTCGTCACCTGAGTGTGAATAAAAGCCAGCTAGTGAGTAGCCCAAAGATACTGGGGCTATTGATTTAAATGTAATATTACAAACAATAGCTGCCAGTAATGCAATAATGTCAGCCAGTAATGCTAAGAATGACAGCTGAGTGAAAATCTGATATAATTGAGGTAAATAACAGGATTGTGGCCAGTCAAACCAATTTTAGTAAACGGTTTGAGGCAATGGACAATAAATTAGAATCCAATAAAGCTGAATTAGAAACTTCCTTCAAGACTGGCTGCAATAAGTTGAAAGAGGATCTGTACGGTTTAAATTATAAAATTGATTACAACCATGAGGATATTAAGAAAAAGGTTGCTCAGCAGTTATCTGAGATGTATAAAACAGTAAAATCCGAAGTTGCTGAGGTTCGCAAAGACTTCCAAATGGAAGATGCGAAGCTGGAACACAAGTTAACAGAAAAGATCGAGGCTGAATCTGAACTGTGCTCAGATAGGTTTAAAGATGTTAATATAAAAGTAAACATATGTCAAGCAGAAGTAGACGCTATCAAAACTGATACTACTCATATTGTGCAAAGAGTAGATAATGTTGAAATGAGAGTACAAAATATTAGTACCAACATTGCTAACATTGAGAGTAAAGTAGCTTCAGTAACTTTGGGTAATGGTAGTATGCAACAAGTTCTAGCTGCAAACGCTGCTTTTATCGGGTGTCGGCAGTTCCTGTGATTCGATCCAGATAAAAATATCCACCCGCTAGATTTCTGGAACGATTTTGAAGATGTGATTCCACCAACTTGGTCTGAACGAGAGAAAATGTCATTTATTAGAAGCCATTTAGCGGGTGACGCCAAGCGTTGGTCAGCTGATGTTATGTTGAAATGCAAAACATTGCCAGCCGGAGTGGCCGAGCGGTTAAAGGCGCTACAGTCTGGAACCGTACGACCGCTACGGTCGCAGGTTCAAATCCTGCCTCGGGCCTGGATGTGTGTGATGTCCTTAGGTTTCTTAGGTGTAAGTGGTTCTACGTTCTAGGGGCCTTATGTCCACAGCAGTTGAGTCCCATAGTGCACAGAGCCATTTGAACCATTTTTTTGTAAAACAGTAGCGGAATTTAAAACAGCTTTCATTAATGAGTATTGGTCTAGGAACAAGTAAAATGAAGTGTTGAGAGAATTTTGGAGTGGAAAACGCTTCAATGCAAGCAACAATTTTACATGACTGTGCTTAAACTGACACACAATATTTTTAGCACAACGCAATCTGACTATCAAAGATCCCTGCAAAAGAATGGCCCTGAGTAACATTAAACTATACCTTTCAGAAATCACTTACCTCACAAAAATCTTCATTACTCGAACTACTGCAATACAGCGAGCGCCACTACTGCCAGCTAAATAAAAGATTCAAACTACGGAAGGCACTAACTACTGATAGGGATAGTTAGCAAATGAAAAATATTAATAGAGAACAAACAATGTATTTACCTTAATATCATCACAAGTCATAATATATGTAATTTCAAAACTCCGCCATCTCTCTCCCCACATCCACCACTGCTAGCGGCTCACCTCCAACTGCGCAACGCTACGCGCTGTTCACATCCAGCTGCCGCTGCCCAACACTACAATGGCAGACAACAATGCAAACTAGCCACAGACTGCACGCAGCACAGCCAGTGATTTTCATACCGAGCGCTACGTAACGTTGCCGATAAGAAAACATAAACAGCCTACTTACATAAAGAAAACATAAAGAGCCTACTTACACTGTTGGTTATGAACTGTAGATTTAAACTAAAGTAACTGCAAAAATTTGGGAATTTAAGGAGATGGGACCTGGATAAACTGACTAAACCAGAGGTTGTACAGGGTTTCAGGGATCGCATAAGGGAACGATTGACAGGAATGGGGGAAATGTAGGGAAGCAGCCTGCTCACGCCTTATAAAATTCACATCAGTCTTTCCATTGAGTGCCAGCCAGTCCGCTGTAACTAGCTCTGACGTCATACATGTTGCACAATACTTTAAAAATCAAGTAAATAACCTGAAACGTTTCTAGCATCTCAGGAGTAATACTAAATCAATATGTGTTGGATATCAGTTCAATAACTTTAACCATTTTCGAAATTCGGATGTGTTTCTGTAAAAATCATTGGCGCAACAGAAAAGAGCTAGAAACTTAAAAATTTATATTTAGATTCCTTTTGCATAATAATTTAGTAGAAGCAGTATTCTGGATCTCACAAATTAAAATTTTAGTTGAAATTCATGATTTTCTGGTTTTTGTCTTAGAAATTAAGGAAGCAAGATAGATTAAGTATACGAATAAATAAAGCTAGGATGTTTAAATTTAAGTAGAAGGGAGATCCGCTATAGTCATAAAGATGCGAGAAGTTTCAACTGAATAACTATAAAACTATAGCGATAGCGTATCTCCAAAGGGCAAGTTCAGAGCTCGTCTACTGCGTGTAGTGTAATTAACTTAATTATCTCGCCCAAAATATTTGATTTAACCACGTCAGACTTTTATTATGATTACTTACTTGTGTGCTGATTGCACATTTAAATTGAGAGTTTCATCGGCCATCAGCAAAGGAAGCAATGATTTATTCGATAACTGAAAGTGGTGCATTACTAGCCCAGCGGCTAGTCGGGAGATCAAATTTGATCAGGCGTTCCCTTAGCCGTCCGCACCCCAGCTTTGTATGTAACAACGCTGCGCGAGAAGAAGAAGGCCCCAGTTCTCTCCAGACACTGATTAGCGCACCACCTGTGCCGCGAGTGGCGTCGCGTCGGTATAGTTGATATAAACAGCCTCGGATGCAGTAATAAGTTACTCGGGATACGCGTAACCATGAAATCGTGCTCGAGCGAAGTGCTAATTTTGGGATGACGTTAATGATCTATCTTTAGTTTGCGTGTGTCGTATTTTCACGTGCCGCCGCAGGACAGACATTCTACCATTATTTAGCGTGGCGTTTGATGAACATTATCATCAAATTATGGCGAGCATTCAATTAAACTGTTAATTTGAACAGTTCTAGTTGCATCAGCGTATTAGACTCTGAACTGCTCTGGTAATTGGATTGTGTGGATTCTTTTTGGTCTGTGACTTTCAGAATATAGTGAACATTTTAGAGAGAATAGTTTTCGATTATGAATCTCAGACAACTCCTAATTACTCAGTGCTATAAGCTGTAGCTATAAATGTATTTCTCAGATGAAGTGGGCATTAGGAATTCTAATTACAGGCTTCACGTTTTGCTAATCACTTTCTGGTTGCCAATATTGTAGTTAGAGAGCCAGTGTTGAGAACGGCAAACAACAGCATTAAATAAATAATAGGAACATTAACAATTATTCCACCCGCCGCCCCACATAAGTTGCTATTCGGCCGGGAAAGAAACTGAGTAAAAGTGAAAGTGATTTTTAAATATTTGGATTCTGGAGTGAAATGCGACTCGCAACTGAGTAATACAACAGTGATAGTGTTATGCGTGCATGTGGTCGACGCAGTTGGATTAACAACGCATCTGAACTGACGGAGCTGGCACTGAGTCTAGCGGCGCTGCCGCCATCGCGATAAACCAGTTTCGCCTCACTGCAGTTGTCTGCCAGAGCAACCGGAGCCGCGCCTGCAGTTGAGGGCCACACAAACACACAGCAGCTGTTGAAGTGCCGTATGCCGTTCAACGCGCCGCATCACATCAGTAATCCTGGTAAGACGCGCCGGCAACGCCATACGTCGCGCAGAAGGAACTAAGTTAAGTGAAAAGCTGTTAAAATTTTTACTAACCTGCACTAAAAGACTGTCGGCGATGGAACCGCAAAAAGAAACAATAGTTAAACCTAAATCAGGACCTATGTCTGTTGAAGGAACTGTAAATCCAGACAAAGGTTCAAGTGTAAATATGCATGAAAATAGTAATGTTAAAGTGAAATCCGAACTAGTGTCTCCTGACAGTAGTGTGAAAAAGGGCAACGATTCAGTAGTAGAGACCTCTGTATTAAAGCATAAATCAGAAAGCGTTAAGTTATTGGATGATCGTTTCTCTGATGAATTAAAAATGAAAGAGTCATCAGAGATGGCAGAGTTTAAAAAGGAGAAGTTAGATATGACTGATCAATCAGAACTATCACTTAGTTTTGACGATTCTGGTGTTGGAGCTAGTTTTTCGTCACCTGAGTGTGAATAAAAGCCAGCTAGTGAGTAGCCCAAAGATACTGGGGCTATTGATTTAAATGTAATATTACAAACAATAGCTGCCAGTAATGCAATAATGTCAGCCAGTAATGCTAAGAATGACAGCTGAGTGAAAATCTGATATAATTGAGGTAAATAACAGGATTGTGGCCAGTCAAACCAATTTTAGTAAACGGTTTGAGGCAATGGACAATAAATTAGAATCCAATAAAGCTGAATTAGAAACTTCCTTCAAGACTGGCTGCAATAAGTTGAAAGAGGATCTGTACGGTTTAAATTATAAAATTGATTACAACCATGAGGATATTAAGAAAAAGGTTGCTCAGCAGTTATCTGAGATGTATAAAACAGTAAAATCCGAAGTTGCTGAGGTTCGCAAAGACTTCCAAATGGAAGATGCGAAGCTGGAACACAAGTTAACAGAAAAGATCGAGGCTGAATCTGAACTGTGCTCAGATAGGTTTAAAGATGTTAATATAAAAGTAAACATATGTCAAGCAGAAGTAGACGCTATCAAAACTGATACTACTCATATTGTGCAAAGAGTAGATAATGTTGAAATGAGAGTACAAAATATTAGTACCAACATTGCTAACATTGAGAGTAAAGTAGCTTCAGTAACTTTGGGTAATGGTAGTATGCAACAAGTTCTAGCTGCAAACGCTGCTTTTATCGGGTGTCGGCAGTTCCTGTGATTCGATCCAGATAAAAATATCCACCCGCTAGATTTCTGGAACGATTTTGAAGATGTGATTCCACCAACTTGGTCTGAACGAGAGAAAATGTCATTTATTAGAAGCCATTTAGCGGGTGACGCCATGCGTTGGTCAGCTGATGTTATGTTGAAATGCAAAACATTGCCAGCCGGAGTGGCCGAGCGGTTAAAGGCGCTACAGTCTGGAACCGTACGACCGCTACGGTCGCAGGTTCAAATCCTGCCTCGGGCCTGGATGTGTGTGATGTCCTTAGGTTTCTTAGGTGTAAGTGGTTCTACGTTCTAGGGGCCTTATGTCCACAGCAGTTGAGTCCCATAGTGCACAGAGCCATTTGAACCATTCTTTTGTAAAACAGTAGCGGAATTTAAAACAGCTTTCATTAATGAGTATTGGTCTAGGAACAAGTAAAATGAAGTGTTGAGAGAATTTTGGAGTGGAAAACGCTTCAATGCAAGCAAGGAATCTATTAAAGAGTTTGCCAGGTCATGGATCTCACGTTTGTCACATTTGGCCGAAAAGCTAAAACCTGGAATGATAATATTAGGTCTTAAAGCCAAACTGCCATGGTATTGGCAAACTAGAATTATATATGCCCCTAGAGACAATCTGGATCGTTTCATTGAATATTTGGAGCGTGTAGAGCGTGTGGCTGCCAATGAGGAGCAAGCACGTAATAACAGAAATACTAATTACACTAGTAGTAATTTTAAGAACGAGCAGAATGGCAATGTAAACTATAGAACAGTAGGTGTTCGCCATCCTAAGAAAGGTAGGAATTGGAGAAATAATTACCAGAACCAACAATGGCATCCAAATGATAGTAATTTTGTTCCCAATAAAAATGTGCAAGTAAACAACAGTGTTGAGAGCAATGCTGTGCCATTTAACTATAATGCAAATAAAGGAAACAGTAGTAGGCCAAGGCAGGAAAACTAGTTCCCGTCTATGAGGACACTGGCGCTCACCAGGCGGTTACTTTTCCTAAGCCAGTAATTACAGTAATTGGTAAGACAGATCAGAATACTCAGACTGAACATGTGGATGAGGGGTCGGTAGCATCTAAGGATACAGCAGAAATATTAGATCACTCACAGTATTTAATAGATACCATGCTAGATACGCTTTCTAAGTGGGAAGAGAAAGAGAAGGCGCAGCAGTGTAACGGTAGGGAAGAGCTACAAAATACTGAATTGCCAGGTGAAGAAGCAGAAGAAATTCATGCTTATATTTACGATGAGGATGATGTGCTCTTATCTAAAGTGCCTGTGCAGGATGTTGATACTGTACTAATAGATTTAGGACAGAAGGTAAGTGAGAATGTAGAGGATAGCCTGTTGGGGGTCGATGAACCCAGTAGCTGTGACCAGTTGTCACTGGAGAAGGAACCCGACGATAATAGCGAAAGTGGTTTAGCTGTAACTAGTGTTATGCCCGGTCTGGAGGCGAAGAATCGCTCAGACTACAGTAATTTGGGTCATGTTCAGCAAACTAAATGTAATGAAGTAGTGCGGTGTTTCGATTTGAAATTAATAGACCGACTGGAAAAGGTAGCTGAAAATGTAATTCAGGAAACCCCTACACACTTTGACCTAAATGTAATGAAGAGAGATGTCGATCACTTTAGTTGGAGACAAATCCAAAAGGAGCTATTCGATGAGTTTGATGAACCACCTGTACAACCTAGAATAAGCCACCCTATAATAACAGTGCAAATGTTGGGTATCAATGTACGTTGTCTCTTAGACAGTGGCAGTGAGGTGAGTGCGATATCTCAGTCCTTCTTTGATGCATTACCTGGTAAAGACAAGCTTACATTAATGAGGGTATCAGGACTAAGAATAATTGGTGATACTGGCAAGGTGTCAAAAACGGTAAAGCAAGAAGCTTTACTGCCCGTTGATATTAATGGTAATTTAATTGATAATCCATGCTTAATTGTAAACAATCTCAGTATTGAGGTTTTAATTAGCATAGATTTCTTGTCGAAATATCAGAGTGTTGTTGACCTTGAAAGAAGCCAGTTAAAATTGGTCTTGCCGATAACCGGAGTAATTACGGTACCTTTTATTGATAAACATGTAGTAACTAATGATGAAACTTTGGAGCTGCCTATACGAGTTCTGAAAAATAGGAGATATTAGGACGAAGGTGTTAATCTTAGTAAAAGTAAGCTAAACACAGAAGAAGAAGAAGCAATTATTTAGGACAAGATAGAAGCTAAACTGCAGGAAATCGATAAAATTTCAGCTAATCAGAAGGAAGAACTGAGACAGGTTTTAAAAATGCATCATAAGGTATTTTCAAATCGACCTGGCGTAGTCAAAGGTTATGAATGTCAAATAAAGGTGAAACCTGGCCAAGTGTTTTTCAGCAAGCCATACCAAATACATGTAGCTAGGAAGGAGGCGGTTCCAAAGGAGATACCGAGAATGCTAGCGTGGGGTGTGATTGAAAAAGCGGTCAGTGAGTACAATAATCCTCTTGTTGTTGTACCAAAAAGAGACGGGAGTGTCAGACTGGTCTTGGACGCTCATTGGTCGAATAAAATAGTGGTTAGGGAAAGTGATAGACCGCAGAACATGGACGAGTTATTGCAAAAATTCCGGGGAGTAAAATTCTTAACCTCTATGGACATCACGTGTGGATATTGGAATTTGCCACTAGCGGAAAGTTCAACGAAGTACGCAGCTTTATTGTACGAAGGAGTTTGTTACCAATACCGTGTGGTACCTTTCGGACTTAATATCTCTGTTTGTGCCTTATACGTGTGATGTGCCATGTTTTAGGACCAGCCTTAAGTAAGAAAATAACAGTCTACGTAGATGATCTGTTAATAGCAACTCCTACCTGGGAAGAACACATAGTTTTATTAGAGGAAGTGTTACAGGCTATAGAGAGAGGTGGCATGAAACTAAAGATTGAAAAGACAGAGCGCGTTAAAGAGGAAATAGGTTTCTTGGGATATATGATAAGTGGAAAAGGTATTCTGCCTGATCCAGCCAAGCTAGCAGTAAATGAAAAATTTGAGGCTCCCAGAAACAAGAAGCAGTTGAGATCGACGTTCGGTCTTTTCGTCTTCTATAGGCGTTTTGTTAGTGATGAGGCTTTCAATGCACCCTGTCTTCACCTCCTGCTGAAAAAGAATACCCCTTGGGATTGGACAGCAGAATGCCAACAGGCGTTCGAGGTGCTTAAACAATCTTTAATTAATAGCCCTATTTTACATCATCCTGAATTTGAAATACCATTCTGTATGTCTGTTGATGCTAGTGGCTATGGTACAGCTGTGGAGATATTCCAAGTAGAAATAGAGAACGAACAAGAAGTGCACGAGACTATAGCTTTCGCAAGTCGATCTTTACAGGCAGCAGAGAGAAATTATGGCATTTCAGAACTGGAAGCATTGGCAATTGTATTTGGGGTACAGAAATTTTAGCAGTATCTGTTAGGTCACAAGATAATTGTTTACAGTGACCATAAGACGTTGACCTTTTTAAAGACCTGTACGTTGAGGAATGCTCGTTTGGTAAGATGGTCATTGTATCTCCAGCAGTTTGACCTTGAGGTTAGATGTATTCAAGGGAAAGACAATCTGGTAGCTGATGGGTTATCTAGAAGTGCGGAGCTCTGTGATGACGCGGGAATTATAGCAACTGACGTAAGTGAAGTACGAATGTTTGCGTCGCACGGAGTAAAGGAATAAAGTGCATTAAAGAGGATGATTAAGAACTTGAGACGTGAGCAGAATGCACATGACCAGCTGAAATTAGTAAAGAGCTTTTTGGGAGATGCGAACTATCCTAAGGTTTCGCAATACTATTGTCTGCATAAAGGTATTGTGTTTAGAAGGAAAAATGTAGGAGTTTCAGAGTGGAAGCTGAGCTTTCCATCACAACATGTAGACTTACTAATCGACTATTA
The DNA here is from genome assembly GCF_023864275.1 of Schistocerca cancellata. NCBI lineage: Eukaryota > Metazoa > Arthropoda > Insecta > Orthoptera > Acrididae > Schistocerca > Schistocerca cancellata. The sequence goes on along the minus strand of NC_064628.1, from coordinate 184,476,204 downwards.
CACCTGAGGTATGAGCACTATGGCGCAAAGAAGTGCATTGCAAAATTAAAAGAGAAGGTTGTGTGTGTTTGACAACATGTACCGCCGTGTTGCCAGGCGTCTAGCATCTTGTGTAGTGTGCCAGAAAGTCCGTGCTGCTAACACCAGAATACAAGGGGATATGCATTCAGTAGAGCCAACTGAAACCCTAGAATTACTGGCTTGTTATTTGTTTGGCCCTCTTCCTGCTTCGAGAGGTGGGTGCACCCATGTTTTTGTTGTTGTGGATGGATTTAGTAAATATGTTAAGCTATACCCAATTAAAAGAACAAATGCAAAAACGCTGGTAGAAAAGTTGGAAAAAGATTTCTTCGTGAACGTTGGCATTCCGAAGAATTTGCTGTCAGACAATGGGCCTCAATTTACTTCTGATAGATTTAAAGAATGTCTGGATAAGACCGGAGTGAAACATCTGAAAATATCTGGGTATTTCCCCCAAGGAAATATGAGTGAACGTATTATGAGAGAATTGATTAGGCTTTGCAGGACTTATTGTGCTCGGAAACACTCAAGTTGGGCAGAGCACATGAAGTATTTTGAGAATGTAATTAACAACTTAAGTCATGATGCAACTGGTTTTGCGCCTTGCGAATTGATGTTTGGCCAAGAACCACACAATGTGATTGCAGATATGGTAGAATTCTCTATTCTAACGCAAATATCCACAGACGAAAAGTAGTTAAGAGCTAGGGCAAATATAAGGAAAAGAACATTAGAAAGAAAAGAAGTGTCATGACGCAAAAGCTGTACCCACCAGTTTTGCAATAGGTCAGTTAGTCCTTGTCAAAACCAAGGAAAAATCAAAGAAAATAAATGCAGAAACAAAGAAATTCATGTTCGTATACCAAGGACCTTTCAGGATCATAGGAAAACCACATGCCAATGTATATATGCTAGAGAACCCTAAGAGTAAAAAGCTATTCGGTCTCAGGAACGTGATCGACCTAAAGAAGTTCATAAGTAGTGAATGAAATCGGGAGGGAGGAGGTTGTTCTGTAACCTCTACACAGTGTGGCAGCTGTGCAGTCCCAACTGTGTGAGATCTTCTTTCCTTTTTAGGTCTCACTCATTCTTCATCTTTCCTATCCACCAAAATTTTGGCTGTTTCTCTGAAGTACTAAAATCTTCCGGTATGACTATCAAGCCAGCATTAAGCTAATGAATTCTGTAGGGAGGAGGTTGTTCTGTAACCTCTGCACAGTGTGGCAGCTGTGCAGTTCCAGCTGGGTGAGATTTTCTATCCCATTTCAGGTCTCACTCTATCTTCATCTTTCCTATCCACCAAAGTTTCGGCTCCTTCTTTGCAATACAAAAATTTTCCGTCATGCCTATCAACCCATGAGTTCTGTAACCATTCTATCCACCGATTAGTGAAGTAAATACCTAATGTGACAATCCTAACAGTGACATAAACAACAGAGAAGTATGATGTAATTAAGATACAAAGGTAACTGAGTAACAAGTATGTATAGAACCCTGGCAATATTATAAGTACAAAGTTGTTGTATTGTTGTAAATGGTCCACCAACAGTAATTTAAAAAGATATACAAATTCGTGTCCAAGCAGGATCTAAAGTGGCAGTGAAACCTATTGTATGCTGTAGAGCTAACTAATTAATAGTAAAAGAGATTGCTTAGTGTTATGAAAAATATGCAGATAAGTTGTAAGAATGAACTCACCTTGTGTAGCAAGGAATGGCAGTGTAATAAAATTGAACAGTGTTTGTGGTTGAGACGTGAAGGACACGTTCTTGAGATATTTATAAGCTTGGAGCTGGTCGTTATTTGGTGTAGTGTGTGACAGGATACACCTACATGTATTGAGGTTATTAGTTGGAGGCATGAATGCGACCATAGGTACCCTTATGTTAGATGAGACAGAGCAGCTCATGGTGTCCTATTGGTTTAAGGAATTTAGCATTGCGCTTGGCCATAATTACTTAATGCACTTTAGTGGTAGGTCGAGAGAGACTACCTGGGGTTTCAGCATCCAACCAAGTGGAAATGGATTGCAACGTGAGCACACTGATCAGCTGCAATACACTATAGATACGAAATAAATGTGCTATCCTATGCATTAAATCTTAATAGAGTGAGTGTTAAACAAGTACATACACTAGCAACATAATTGAGTAACATAATGGCGGACGTGAAACATTATTTATAGTTGAGCATAAATACACTTCGATGAAGTAAGTACACAATTGCAGATGTGAAACTGACACACCAGCAGAGGACAAATAAGTGGATTCAGTAGTCAACTAAACGTAGTGTGTTTTGAACACTCAGAACTGTACTATTACCACAAGTTACTCACATGTACAAAGAAGCTGAGAAGACAACTGCTAATCAAATATACTCATGCTATCTCTAAGAATAAGGTAATCAAAGATGAGTCAGCTAAGTAAATAAAATACAAACGTATCAGGAATGTACCGAGCATTGGTTCAATGTTCTGGCCCAGAAATAATAAATTGAGATTAAATAGGATTCATGATTGTATGCCTTGAGCATAAATTTTCTCTAGTACGTGACTAACGGCGTTTTGAGCCATTTGTTTGCCGATTGTATGGCAGTTAAGTAACCGCGAGAGTAAAATTGAAAAAGTTCTGTTAACTTTGTTCCAGCAACATATTGAAGGATAAAATGTGTATATATCCCCCTTTCATTGTGACCCACCCTTAGATATTAAGTGAACAGAGTCTGACGCACTCTTTTTGTTTCTCCTACAGGACAAACCAGATAATGGCAGGATAGTAGCTGGGTGAAAGCGTGGAGTCACTTGGACAACTCACAGTGACCCCTCCCCTTTCCCCATGTAATTTAGAGTGAACGTGAAGTACGCACACCATAGCAACTTCCCCACCTCTACTCTTGTGGATGGAAGTGTAGAATGACAGCCAAAGCGGCTACGACCACGTGTGTAAAAATGAAATTTTCATGATTTGTGAAATTTTCTTTCATGTTTAGATAAAACTGATAAGATATAATTATCTGTTTATGTATCATGAATAACTGTTTTATTTTCTTTGAATTTGTGTATGTAAAATATTTACAGACAATTTAATGGATTTAAGATTTTCATAATTTTACATATTTTTATGTGTTTGTCTAAGGCAATATGTATGCCAAAGTGTTTCATTGATTTTGCTTAAATTTTGAGTGATAACGTTGGTTAAGAGGCATTGAACATGCCAGAAATTTAAATAATTGAAGTAGGTAATAAGTTTTCTTTTAATATTTCTATATGTTTACATTTCAATTTTAATTTTTCGTAGGGAGTTAAGCTGTACTCTTGCTTCCCTTTTTGTAATTAATTTTTTTTCATTTACATTCAAAAAGATTAAGTAGAGGGTGACGTAGGGAAGCAGCCTACTCATGCCTTATAAAATTCACATCAGTCTTTCCATTGTGTGCCAGCCAGTCCGCTGTAAGTAGCTCTGACATCGTAAATGTTGCGCAATACTTTAAAAATCAAGTAAATAACCTGAAACGTTTCTAGCATTTCAGGAGTAATACTAAATATATACGTGTTGGATATCATTTCAATAACTTTAATCATTTTCGAAAGTTGGATGTGTTTCTGTAAAAATCATTGGCGCAACAGAAAAGAGCTAGAAACTTAAAAAATTATATTTAGATTCCTTTAGCACAATAATTTACTAGAAACAGTATCCTGGATCTCACAAATTAAAATTTTAGTTGAAATTCATGATTTTCTGGTTTTTGTCTTAGAAATTAAGGAAGCAAGATAGATTAAGTATGCGAATAAATAAAGCTAGGATGTTTAAATTTAAGTAGAAGGGAGATCCGCTATAATCATAAAGATGCGAGAAGTTTCAACTGAATAACTATAAAACTATAGCGATAGCGTATCTCCAAAGGGCAAGTTCAGAGCTCGTCTACTGCGTGTAGTGTAATTAACTTAATTATCTCGCCCAAAATATTTGACTTAGCCACGTCAGACTTTTATTATGATTACTTAATTGTGTGCTGATTGCACATTTAAATTGAGAGTTTCATCGGCCATCAGCAAAGGAAGCAATGATTTATTCGATAACTGAAAGTGGTGCATTACTAGCTCAGCGGCTAGTCGGGAGAGCAAATTTGATCAGGCATTCTCTTAGCCGTCTGCACCGCAGGAAGAAGAAGGCCCCAGTTCTCTCCAGACGCTGATTAGCGCACCACCTGTGCTGGGAGTGGCGTTGCGTCGGTATAGTTGATATAAACAGCCTCGGATGCAGTATTAAGTTACTCGGGATACGCGTAACCATGAAATCGTTCTCGAGTGAAGTGTTACTTTTGGGATGACGTTAATGATCTATCTTTAGTTTGTGTATGTCGTATTTTCACGTGCCGCCGCAGGACAGACATTCTACCATTATTTAGCGTGGCGTTTGATGAACATTATCATCAAATTATGGCGAGCATTCACTTAAACATTTAATTTGAACAGTTACAGTTGATTCAGCGCATTAGACTCTGAACTGTTCTGGTAGTTGGATTGTGTGGATTCTTTTTGGACTGTGACTTTCAGAATATAGTGAACATTTTAGAGAGAATGGTTTTCGATTATGAATCCCAGACAATCTCCTAATTCCTCAGAGCAATAAGCTGTAGCTATAAGTGTATTTCTCAGATGAAGTAGGCACTAGGAATTCTAATTACAGGCTTCACGTTTTGCTAATCACTTTCTGGTTGCCAATATTGTAGTTAGAGAGCCAGTGTTGAGAACGGCAAAAAAACAGAATAAATACAAAACATTTATTCAATTACTGCACCCACCGCCCCACAGAAAGGAATACAGTACATTAAGAATTGGTAGCTTTGAGGGATGAAGTAGTGAAGGTATCAGAGGATAAGTAGGTAAAAAGATGAGGGCTAATAGAAATCCTTGGATAACAGAAGAAATATTGAATGTAATTGATGAAAGGAGAAAATACAAAACTGCAGTAAATGAGGCAGGCAAAAAGTAATAGGAAAGTCTTAAAAATGAGATCGACAGGAAGTGCAAAATGGCTAAGCAGGGATGGCTAGAGAACAAATGCAAGATGAAGAGGCGTATGTCACCAGGGGTAAGATAGATACTGCCTACATGAAAATTAAAGAGACCTTTGGAGAAATGAGAACCACATGTAAGAATATCAAGAGTTCAGATGGAAACACTGTTCTAAGCAAAGAGGGGAAAGCAGAAAGGTGGAAGGAGTATATAGGGGGTACATACAAGGGCGATGTACTTGAGGAAAATATTATGGAAATGGAAGAGGGTATAGATGAAGATAAACTTGGAGATATGATACTGCGTGAAGAGTTTGACAGAGCACTGAAAGACCTATGTCAAAGCAAGGACCTGGGAGTAGACAACATTCCATTAGAACTACTGACACCCTTGGGAGAGCCAGTCCTGACAAGACTCTACCATCTGGTGAGCAAGATGTATGAGACAGGCAAAATACCCTCAGACTTCAAGAAGAATATAATAATTCCAATCCCAAAGAAAGCAGGTGTTGACAGATGCAGAAATTACCGAAATATTAGTTTAATAAGTCACGGCTGGAAAATACTAACGCGAATTCGTTACAGACGAATGGAAAACTGGTAGAAGCCGACCTCGGGAAGATCAGTTTGGATTCCGTAAAAATATTGGAACAAGTGAGGTAATACTGACCCTACCGCTTATCTTAGAAGATAGATTAAGGAAATGCAATCCTACATTTCTAGGATTTGAATACCTAAGAGCTTTTGACAATGTCGAGTGGAATACTTTCAAAATTCTGAAGGTAGCAGGGGTAAAATACAGGCTATTTACAATTTGTACAGAAACCAGATGACAGTTATAAGAGTCGAGGGGTATGAAAGGGAAGCAGTGGTTAGGAAGGGAGTGAGACAGGGTTGTTACCATTTCCCGATGATATTCAACCTGTATATTGAGTAAGCAGTAAAGGAAACAAAAGAAATATTAGGAGTAGGAATTAAAATCCAAGGAGAAGAAATAAAAACTTTGAGATTTGCTGATGACATGGTAATTCTGTCAGAGACAGCAGAGGATCTGGAAGTGTAGTTGAATAAAATGGACAGTGTCTTGAAAGGAGGATATAAGATGAACATCAACAAAAGCAAAACAAGGGCAATGGAATGTAGTCTAATTGAATCAGGTGATGCTGAGGGAATTAGATTAGGGAATGAGACACTTACAGTAGTAAATGAGTTTTGCTCTTTGGGGAGCAAAATAAGTGATAATGGTCGAAGTAGAGAGGATATAAAATGTAGACTGGCAATGGCAAGGAAAGCGTTTCTGAAGAAGAGAAATTTGTTTTCATCGAGTATAGATTTAAGTGTAAGGAAGTCATTTCTGAAAGTATTTGCATAGAGTGTAGCCATGTATGGAAGCGAAACATGGACGAGAGATAGTTTGGAGAAGAAGAGAATAGGAGGTCTCAAATTTGGTGCTACAAAAGAATGCTGAAGATCAGATGGGTAGATCAAATAACTAATGAGGAGGTATTGATTAGAATGGGGGAGAAGAGAAATTTGTGCCACAAGTTGACTAGAAGAAGGGATTGGTTGGCAGCACATGTTCTGAGACATCAAGGTATCACCAATTTAGTATCGAAGGGCAGCGTAGAGTGTATGAATCGTAGAGGGAGCCCAAGAGATGAATACACTAACCAGATTCAGAAGGATGTAGGTTGCAGTACGTACTGAGAGATGAAGAAGCTTACTCAGGATAGAGTAGCATTGAGAGCTGCATCAAACCAGACTCTGGACTGAAGACCACAACAACAACAATGCTGATGCTAGTGCACGTGGTAATGGTTGGGATACTGTGGCTCGAGGTGGCAAAGTGGAGACTGTATCAGGGCTGGAGACTTTTCACAGCCGAGAAGTTATTGCTTATCGTACATTTCAGAAACATGAAGTGTATAACAGAGATCTTGGTTCATCTTACTATCTGTCTACAGTGCCATTGGTTCTTAGGACAAGGAATCGTCGTAAAATAAATGAATCAGGGTCTGTGTCCATATGGGTTTAACGAAACTGAGCGAAAGTTATTTAAGGTTTCATTGTCACTTTTCTTATAAAAGATTTAACAGTTGCATATTTTAATCTTTATGGGAACATTTCCAGGGCCAGTCATGCATTACATTTATTATTAAGGACATTACTTATTAAGTTAGAAAAACTTTTCGGATATCAGTACGAAATTTCATTTACAACTTACATGCTTTTGTATTCTAGATAATTTAAGATACTGGGGAGAAATCACGAAGAGAACACCTGAAATTTCAGTTTTGGGTACACTCCTATTCCTTATACATTTGAATGACTTTCGACATTAGTCAAGCAGAATTAGTATTTTTTACAGATGATACTAATGTTATAATAAATCCTATTAGAGAGAAAGTAACAGAAGAGATTTTAAACTTTTCAAACCATTATATATCGTTTTCTGGAAATGGACAGTCTTATACTTCTGAGAAAACACACTATATTGAGTTCTGTACAGAAAAAGAACACATACCAATAATTTATGTAGCACAAGAATAGCAGTCAGAAACATGGTAAAATGATCCAACTTCTGGATACACATATTGATGAGGGCTTGAAGTAGAAGATACATATCACTGAGCTGCACAAACAGTTAACTTCAGCCACTTTTGTTCTTAATATAAATACTAATCTTCAAAACTAACTAATCAATCTGCTGAACTACACTCCTGGAAATGGAAAAAAGAACACATTGACACCGGTGTGTCAGACCCACCATACTTGCTCCGGACACTGCGAGAGGGCTGTACAAGCAATGATCACACGCACAGCACAGCGGACACACCAGGATCCGCGGTGTTGGCCGTCGAATGGCGCTAGCTGCGCAGCATTTGTGCACCACCGCCGTCAGTGTCAGCCAGGTTGCCGTGGCATACGGAGCTCCATCGCAGTCTTTAACACTGGTAGCATGCCGCGACAGCATGGACGTGAACCGTATGTGCAGTTGACGGACTTTGAGCGAGGGCGTATAGTGGGCATGCGGGAGGCCGGGTGGACGTACCGCCGAATTGCTCAACACGTGGGGCGTGAGGTCTCCACAGTACATCGATGTTGTCGCCAGTGGTCGGCGGAAGGTGCACGTGCCCGTCGACCTGGGACCGGACCGCAGCGACGCACGGATGCACGCCAAGACCGTAGGATCCTACGCAGTGCCGTAGGGGACCGCACCGCCACTTCCCTGCAAATTAGGGACACTGTTGCTCCTGGGGTATCGGCGAGGACCATTCGCAACCGTCTCCATGAAGCTGGGCTATGGTCCCGCACACCGTTAGTTCGTCTTCCGCTCACGCCCCAACATCGTGCAGCCCGCCTCCAGTGGTGTCGCGACAGGCGTGAATGGAGGGACGAATGGAGACGTGTCGTCTTCAGCGATGAGAGCCGCTTCTGCCTTGGTGCCAATGATGGTCGTATGCGTGTTTGGCGCCGTGCAGGTGAGCGCCACAATCAGGACTGCATACGCCCGAGGCACACAGGGCCAACACCCGGCATCATGGTGTGGGGAGCGATCTCCTACACTGGCCGTACACCACTGGTGATCGTCGAGGGGACACTGAATAGTGCACGGTACATCCAAACCGTCATCGAACCCATCGTTCTACCATTCCTAGACCGGCAAGGGAACTTGCTGTTCCAACAGGACAATGCACGTCCGCATGTATCCCGTGCCACCCAACGTGCTCTAGAAGGTGTAAGTCAACTACCCTGGCCAGCAAGATCTCCGGATCTGTCCCCCATTGAGCATGTTTGGGACTGGATGAAGCGTCGTCTCACGCGGTCTGCACGTCCAGCACGAACGCTGGTCCAACTGAGGCGCCAGGTGGAAATGGCATGACAAGCCGTTCCACAGGACTACATCCAGCATCTCTATGATCGTCTCCATGGGAGAATAGCAGCCTGCATTGCTGCGAAAGGTGGATATACACTGTACTAGTGCCGACATTGTGCATGCTCTGTTGCCTGTGTCTATGTGCCTGTGGTTCTGTCAGTGTGATCATGTGATGTATCTGACCCCAGGAATGTGTCAATAGAGTTTCCCTTTCCTGGGACAATGAATTCACGGTGTTCTTATTTCAATTTCCCGGAGTGTATTTTGCATATTTCCACTCAGGTCAATATTCTGCTATGAAACAATATTCTGGGGTAGCTCGTTACTTACGAATATACTACTGCCAGCACAAAAGCGATCACTGTGGACAATATGTGGTTTTCACCCATGGTTGTCATTTAGGCAAGTCTTCAAGGAGTAAGGGGTTTTAACTGCACCAGCGCAATACATATATTCCCTAGTGAAATTCCTTATAAATCCATCTCAGTTTGAGACGACTGATGTCTTCCATATCTACAATACTGGAGCAAAAACTTACCTGTATTCGTTATAATTAAAACTATCAGTGGCTCAGTAAGTAATTCAATATGCAGCAACAATACTGTTTAACATTTGCCCAATGCTATAAAATATCAGACAGAGAGCAAAGCAAGTTTTAAATCGAAGAAAAATCATTAGTCCTGTATAAATCCTTGTATTCTGTGAAAGTATATTTATAAAAAAACTTGTCGCTTGTAAGAGAATATTAGTTTTCCAGCTTAACTGAGTGATTAGGACTAAAAATAGTATTTTCATTAATGGTGACACTGGTCATGTACGAATATCCCATAAACTGGCACACATTCCACATGATGTCCATAAAAGAATTATTAAAATAAGCTATGGGATATGTAAGAACATAAAAAAGGTTCTTGCTTAATACATTTTCGCTGTTCATTCAGTAAAACTGCAGCACCAGTCACGAAATTTTAATTTATTACCTCTATACTATTAACTAACATCGAAATAAGTGTCCAAGGAATAGAAAAGCAACTGGAATCACTCAACAGAGGAAAGTCCACTGGACCTGACGGGATACCAATTCGATTCTACACAGAGTACGCGAAAGAACTTGCCCCCCTTCTAACAGCCGTGTACCGCAAGTCTCTAGAGGAACAGAAGGTTCCAAATGATTGGAAAAGAGCACAGGTAGTCCCAGTTTTCAAGAAGGGTCGTCGAGCAGATGCGCAAAACTATAGACCTATATCTCTGACGTCGATCTGTTGTAGAATTTTAGAACATGTGTTTTGCTCGATTATCATGTCGTTTTTGGAAAGTCATAATCTACTATGTAGGAATCAACATGGATTCCGGAAACAGCGATCGTGTGAAACCCAACTCGCTTTATTTGTTCATGAGACCCAGAAAATATTAGATACAAGCTCCCAGGTAGATGCTATTTTTCTTGACTTCCGGAAGGCGTTCGATACAGTTCCGCATTGTCGCCTGATAAACAAAGTAAGAGCCTACGGAATATCAGACCAGCTGTGTGGCTGGATTGAAGAGTTTTTAGCAAACAGAACACAGCATGTTGTTATCAACGGAGAGACGTCTACAGACATTAAAGTAACCTCTGGCGTGCCACAGGGGAGTGTTATGGGACCATTGCTTTTCACAATATATATAAATGACCTAGTAGATAGTGTCGGAAGTTCCATGCGGCTTTTCGCGGATGATGCTGTAGTATACAGAGAAGTTGCAGCATTAGAAAATTGTAGCGAAATGCAGGAAGATCTGCAGCGAATAGGCACTTGGTGCAGGGAGTGGCAACTGACCCTTAACATAGACAAATGTAATGTATTGCGAATACATAGAAAGAAGGATCCTTTATTGTATGATTATATGATAGCGGAAAAAACACTGGTAGCAGTTACTTCTGTAAAATATCTGGGAGTATGCGTGCGGAACGATTTGAAGTGGAATGATCATATAATATTAATTGTTGGTAAGGCGGGTACCAGGTTGAGATTCATTGGGAGAGTCCTTAGAAAATGTAGTCCATCAACAAAGGAGGTGGCTTACAAAACACTCGTTCGACATATACTTGAGTATTGCTCATCAGTGTGGGATCCGTACCAGATCGGGTTGACGGAGGAGATAGAGAAGATCCAAAGAAGAGCGGCGCGTTTCGTCACAGGGTTATTTGGTAACCGTGATAGCGTTACGGAGATGTTTAACAAACTCAAGTGGCAGACTCTACAAGAGAGGCGCTCTGCATCGCGGTGTAGCTTGCTCGCCAGGTTTCGAGAGGGTGCGTTTCTGGATGAGGTATCGAATATATTGCTTCCCGCTACTTATACCTCCCGAGGAGATCACGAATGTAAAATTAGAGAGATTAGAGCGCGCACAGAGGCTTTCAGACAGTCGTTCTTCCCGCGAACCATACGCGACTGGAACAGGAAAGGGAGATAATGACAGTGGCACGTAAAGTGCCCTCCGCCACACACCGTTTGGTGGCTTGCGGAGTATAAATGTAGATGTAGATGTAGATGAACTATATTTGCAACATATTTTGCAGACATTATCAAGTGCTAAGTTAAAAAAAGATGTGTGTATAGTGTGTACAGTGACTTGGGATGTGCAGTGATCGAAGAATGAACACTAGCCTTTCCTACTATTTAGTAACTTCTTTGTCAAGCGTAATTGTATACTATAGTGGCAACTTCTGACACCAAAAGTAACAGCAACACCAAATGTAGCAGGAAGAGGCAGAATGCACCGTTTTAAGACTTGTCTGAGCTTTTGTAGTGATTTATTGTTTTCAACTACAGTGCCATGGTCCCCTCAATCTGCATCACCAGGTCCCACAATACTGAGGACACCACTTTGCTGACGGCGAAACGGCTTGGCGCGGAATGGCTGCCTCATGAACCTGTGCCCACACTGTTGTGTGTCAGCCTTGTACGGCCGCTACGTCAGGATGCGCCAACAGTCGACTCAGCAGTCTTCGCCCCTGCCGCCTCAGCGCTGCTCGCCGGGAGCCGTAGGCTGCCCGCTGCACGCTTCTTCAACGTCATGGGCGACAACAAGCGCCTGCGATCCGACGTCCAAATATGCGGCCCTCGTCTCGGGATGCCTCTGGCGTATGTTGGGAGCCAACAAGCATGCCTGCAGTAGCGATCCATGGTGTGGCCTAACGCTGGCTGGCTATGGACCCCACGTAGGACGGGAATGCTGGCGCCCCATCTGTTGCTGTGTGTAGCCGGGGGTGTGACACGCCCTGCTGTCCAGGAGAGCTGTCACACTTGAATGCCATGTTAGAAAACCGGCACCTATTTATACGAGGCTGTGTGCCTCTGTTTTGCTAACTCGCCGCTCTGAGTCATGTACTCACAACACCTAGGTTGCACCAGTGGGCCCCTTCTGCCTGTAACTTGAGCCATGCAAACCACTGCGTTTACTCATTTCATTGGTTTGATGAACCCAGTGGCCTCCATTCTACTTAGCAGCTGCTGGTCATCGTAACTTACTGTCAACAGTCCTGCATCTGGCTGCAACTTGTGCGATCAGAAATGTTGCACCGAATCTAACATTCCTATCTTAAACTGTGGTGCTGCTACATTTTCCCCTTCGAAACACCTGGTCCATGGGTCGACCTTTAACTAACTCTAATTTGGGATGGCACCTATGACATATTTCCTTACTTTTAGAATACGTAAATGTGGTCTAGTGTCTCCTAAAGCACATGACATGAATCAAGACGTAAAAATTATTTACTGGACGACCACTGCTCGAACAACCCCTTACCCACTCGTCTCACGCCCTCAGTATCCAATCCACTGGGACTTGGACTACCTCTTGGAATTGGCTCTCTGCCTGATCAGAATGAAAACAACACGTAACAAAATTAAGGCTGCGTAGACACTTGGAACAGAGGTGCTCAAAATGATCGTTATGGTCGTTGCCTTTCCCTATACTGAGCGACATGTCGCACAAGCTGTTCGGCTGATATGCGCCCCTCTTGCTCAAAAAGGTACTGGTTTACGGATCTTAATAGAACTGGCTCCTAGTGGCTTCTGGCCAGTACAGCTATTGCTCTATAACATTCAATTGCGTGACTACTGAAATTGATGCTCGCAGATTGATGCTTGGTCCAATTATGATACACACAGCTCCATTGATATAAATTCCGCGCCCCTCGAGCTCTATACGTTTCGCTTTTGCATATACTCCCCACTCAAAACAACTTGCTGCTGCTACCAAATTCTCGTAGGTGGAGAAGATCCAATGCATCCCGACCCGTTCCAAGCCCAATTTCGGCTCCACGATGTCCCTTGGACAGTCTATTCCATTCCTCCTGGCTAAAAATAACTTCACCGCCCACGTGTACGGATTGGTGCCTATCACCCTGGCTGGACGTACCGTTACCTTCCCTGTATGTCAGCTCCGTAATTCCTCCATTGTCATCTCAGCGTACCAGTTGCTAGCTGCAGAAGTCAGCAACACCTCCTCAGTTTTTTACTTCTACAAACTTGCTCAAGGCTCCCCTATGCAGTGACATGAGCACAGGGATCACCATCACTCTTCCTCCCTCTTCAAAAAGACTGCTGTCCCCAGTAGGCTCACAATACACGAAAACACATACACGAAAATAAAATGCCTAATTAATCTAAGCAAACCCAATGATACATAACAAGAAATCAAAACAAAACAAAAAAACTACAAATACTCTACTACTCCCTGGATCGCAAAGCATACGGTACTTCGTGCTGTACTCTATCTTCCTGGTTTCCTCTATGCTTAGCATCACTCTTCACTCTCTCTTTCTTTCCCTTTCCTTCCTGTGACATGCCGCGAATCACATCCGGGCAACCCTTAAATGGCCGCAACTGTCCAATATGTATTATCGTTGTTCTAGTTGGCAGCTGAAGCTTAACATTAACAGGGGATGTGGTTTCAACTGCTTAGTATTGCCCTTTACCTCATGACGAACTTCTTCGTTTTTCCTTTTGGCGTATAGGGGCCGGATAGCATTACTCATTGCCCTACTCTATACTGCGGTAAACTTCCTTTCCTCTTCACTGCGTCTTCTTGGCTTTCCAAAGCCTTCATATTCGCCTTTTGTACCTGTTTCAAAACCTCCAGACTTGTTCTTGCGACCTGACGTACAGATTCACTGGTCCTTCCTTTCTGTAGCTTCATTAAATCAAACGGTAACGGCATTTTTTGCTACCTCATATGGAGACAAATCGGTATTTTTATGGATTTTTTCATTATATGCACATACAATATGCTTCAAATACTCGTCCCATTGACGGCGATGAGAATCCACATAAAAACTGCGTCCATAGTGGTAATATGACCCAAATATATTACTTCTTCTAGTGAAAAATCAGTTCTCCAGGCTCAACGTCAAACGAGCTGCTCTTAACCACATAAAGACATCCCTTAACTGCTGTCTATGTTGCGCCATACTACTTGAAAAAAACTATAATGTCAGCCAAATAAACAAGACCCTGCCACGGTTTCAAACCCCTCAACACATTCTCTAGCATCATCTGAAACGTTGCCGGAGTGATTTTCAAACCAAATATCATTCTGATGTACTGGTAGTAGCATCCAGGAATAGAGAACGCAGTTTATGGACGATCCTCTGGAGCTACCTCTAACTCATGATAACCACTTGTCAAATCCATCGCAGAAAAGTACTGGTACTAAGTGGTCCAAAGTCTCTGATATTATTGGAATGGGGTACGCGTCCATTAGTGTCTTCTTATTGAGGTACTGGTAGTCACAACAGAACCTGTATTTCTTAGTTCCGTCTATCGATTTTTTAAGCACAACGACAATGCCCACTCCCCAGCAACTATTACTATGCTCTGTAATACCCTCCGCAAGCTGCTGATCCATGCAATCCTCTACAATCGGCAGCAAATACCTCGGTGTTCTGTATGGTTTACGGTAATCTGGTGCTTCATTCCCTGTTGGTATGCTATGTTGAACTAATGGAGTTGCTGGCAACAGCCGTTGCGGAAAACACAAATCCTTAAATTCCCACAACAATTCTTCCACATGCTCTCCTTCTCCTCCTTTCAAATGCTTAATTTTGTCATGCAATGCAGTTCTATCGGCAGATAGTGGTTGATCGCTTCGCCTACATCTCAAACACAGTCTTCGTCATCTGGCACATCCAAATTTGCTACTAAAACTCAAATTTGCAGCTACAGCCCAAAAATTATCCACTACTCGCTCGTCGTTTCCCTCTTGTACCCGTAGAATACTTCGTTCACAAAACAACCAAATGGACCCAAACTTTCGTTATCCGCCAATGGTTCAGTAACACATACTATACCTACAGGTAGATTCGACTCCACACTTACACAAGTGAATTCCTGGCACCACCAGACACACACTCATGCGAATTAAGCCTTCATGTGAATGTACCCGGTTCAATTCGTTTGTTCATTACATTGCACGCCCTCGCGACACCTCTGCATCAACAACAGTTCCCCTAGCTGAAACAACGTTCCACCAAGTTCCACAGTTCGTTGTCCAAGGTCAATTTTGGCATGATGTTGATGCAAGAAATCTACTCCTAGGATCCTGTCGTAGCCCTCGCTTACCCATTGTACTAACTCCATGCAGAGCTCACCATCTGCAGCATCGTCGACAGGACTGACTGCGGACCTTTGGTACAGAGCCGAGTGGAGGGTCTGAATCAGAGGCTGAGACGGTTCTGCGACAATGTGGGCTGCAGATTCCTCGACTTGCGCCATAGGGTGGTGGGGTTTCGGGTTCCGCTGGATAGGTCAGGAGTCCACTACACGCAACAAGCGGCTACACGGGTAGCAGGGGTTGTGTGGCGTGGGCTGGGCGGTTTTTTAGGTTAGATGGCCTCGGGCAAGTGCAGAAAGGGCAACAGCCTCAACGGGTGCGGGGCAAAGTCAGGACATGCGGGGACCAAGCAGCAATCGGTATTGTAATTGTAAACTGTCGAAGCTGCGTTGGTAAAGTACCGGAACTTCAAGCGCTGATAGAAAGCACCGAAGCTGAAATCGTTATAGGCACAGAAAGCTGGCTGAAGCCAGAGATAAATTCTGCCGAAATTTTTACAAAGGCACAGACGGTGTTTAGAAAGGATAGATTGCATGCAACCGGTGGTGGAGTGTTCGTCGCTGTTAGTAGTAGTTTATCCTGTAGTGAAGTAGAAGTGGATAGTTCCTGTGAATTATTATGGGTGGAGGTTACACTCAACAACCGAGCTAGGTTAATAATTGGCTCCTTTTACCGACCCCCCGACTCAGCAGCATTAGTGGCAGAACAACTGAGAGAAAATTTGGAATACATTTCACATAAATTTTCTCAGCATGTTATGGTCTTAGGTGGAGATTTCAATTTACCAGATATAGACTGGGACACTCAGATGTTTAGGACGGGTGGTAGGGACAGAGCATCGAGTGACATTATACTGAGTGCACTATCCGAAAATTACCTCGAGCAATTAAACAGAGAACCGACTCGTGGAGATAACATCTTGGACCTACTGATAACAAACAGACCCGAACTTTTCGACTCTGTAAGAGCAGAACAGGGAATCAGTGATCATAAGGCCGTTGCAGCATCCCTGAATATGGAAGTTAATAGGAATATAAAAAAAGGGAGGAAGGTTTATCTGTTTAGCAAGAGTAATAGAAGGCAGATTTCAGACTACCTAACAGATCAAAACGAAAATTTCTGTTCAGACACTGACAATGTTGAGTGTTTATGGAAAAAGTTCAAGGCAACCGTTAAATGCGTTTTAGACAGGTACGTGCCGAGCAAAACTGTGAGGGACGGGAAAAACCCACCGTGGTACAACAACAAAGTTAGGAAACTACTGCGAAAGCAAAGAGAGCTTCACTCCAAGTTTAAACGCAGCCAAAACCTCTCAGACAAACAGAAGCTAAACGATGTCAAAGTTAGCGTAAGGAGGGCTATGCGTGAAGCGTTCAGTGAATTCGAAAGTAAAATACTAGGTACCGACTTGACAGAAAATCCTAGGAAGTTCTGGTCTTACGTTAAATCATTAAGTGGCTCGAAACATCATGTCCAGACACTCCGGGATGATGATGGCATTGAAACAGAGGATGACAAGCGTAAAGCTGAAATACTAAACACCTTTTTCCAAAGCTGTTTCACAGAGGAAGACCGCACTGCAGTTCCTTCTCTAAATCCTCGCACCAACGAAAAAATGGCTGACATTGAAATAAGTGTCCAAGGAATAGAAAAGCAACTGGAATCACTCAACAGAGGAAAGTCCACTGGACCTGACGGGATACCAATTCGATTCTACACAGAGTACGCGAAAGAACTTGCCCCCCTTCTAACAGCCGTGTACCGCAAGTCTCTAGAGGAACGGAAGGTTCCAAATGATTGGAAAAGAGCACAGGTAGTCCCAGTCTTCAAGAAGGGTCGTCGAGCAGATGCGCAAAACTATAGACCTATCTCTCTGACGTCGATCTGTTGTAGAATTTTAGAACATGTCTTTTGCTCGAGTATCATGTCGTTTTTGGAAACTCAGAATCTACTATGTAGGAATCAACATGGATTCCGGAAACAGCGATCGTGTGAAACCCAACTCGCTTTATTTGTTCATGAGACCCAGAAAATATTAGATACAGGCTCCCAGGTAGATGCCATTTTCCTTGACTTCCGGAAGGCGTTCGATACAGTTCCGCACTGTCGCCTGATAAACAAAGTAAGAGCCTACGGAATATCAGACCAGCTGTGTGGCTGGATTGAAGAGTTTTTAGCAAACAGAACACAGCATGTTGTTCTCAATGGAGAGACATCTACAGACGTTAAAGTAACCTCTGGCGTGCCACAGGGGAGTGTTATGGGACCATTGCTTTTCACAATATATATAAATGACGTAGTAGATAGTGTCGGAAGTTCCATGCGGCTTTTCGCGGATGATGCTGTAGTATACAGAGAAGTTGCAGCATTAGAAAATTGTAGCGAAATGCAGGAAGATCTGCAGCGGATAGGCACTTGGTGCAGGGAGTGGCAACTGACCCTTAACATAGACAAATGTAATGTATTGCGAATACATAGAAAGAAGGATCCTTTATTGTATGATTATATGATAGCGGAACAAACACTGGTAGCAGTTACTTCTGTAAAATATCTGGGAGTATGCGTGCGGAACGATTTGAAGTGGAATGATCATATAAAATTAATTGTTGGTAAGGCGGGTACCAGGTTGAGATTCATTGGGAGAGTCCTTAGAAAATGTAGTCCATCAACAAAGGAGGTGGCTTACAAAACACTCGTTCGACCTATACTTGAGTATTGCTCATCAGTGTGGGATCCGTACCAGATCGGGTTGACGGAGGAGATAGAGAAGATCCAAAGAAGAGCGGCGCGTTTCGTCACAGGGTTATTTGGTAACCGTGATAGCGTTACGGAGATGTTTAACAAACTCAAGTGGCAGACTCTGCAAGAGAGGCGCTCTGCATCGCGGTGTAGCTTGCTCGCCAGGTTTCGAGAGGGTGCGTTTCTGGATGAGGTATCGAATATATTGCTTCCCCCTACTTATACCTCCCGAGGAGATCACGAATGTAAAATTAGAGAGATTAGAGCGCGCACAGAGGCTTTCAGACAGTCGTTCTTCCCGCGAACCATACGCGACTGGAACAGGAAAGGGAGATAATGACAGTGGCACGTAAAGTGCCCTCCGCCACACACCGTTGGGTGGCTTGCGGAGTATAAATGTAGATGTAGATGTAGATACATCAAATCGGACTTTCCCTATGCGAAAGATAACTGTCACTGGCCCCAAAGGTGTGACCTCCTTATCCCCCTACTCCACGCAACCTACAACGTGGTGGGTCTATCTTCCTGCATCTCATTAAACTCTTAGTAGCTACTGACACTTTCACCCCTGTGTCCAACAAAATCTTAAATGTTTTAGTTCCTATGGATCCTACCACTGAACATTCGACCTCTCCATACGTGTTTGTAGCATTGAGATTAAAAGGAGCTCCCTTAGGTGGGTCTCGGGTCCCCTCTGTTGTTTAACGATTGTCCATCTCTACTAACTCCACTTCTCCATCCTCCACACCGCTGATTTCCACCCCTTCCTCTATTTCTCAGTAACTGGGTACATAGGCTCTGAATATGTCCTGTATGACCACACTAACATCATTTTATACCTCCTATAAACACTGTTTGTCTACCAAGTACCCCCATTGCCACATATATTTTCTCATATGGGATTGCCAGCTGAATGGCCAAATACAAATCTTTCGGAGTCCCTTCCCGCAAATTCCGCGACATACGCGCTGGTAATCCCCTCAAAAATACATCAAGTGTCATTTGATCGATCTCTGGGAGCAGAACACTATTCGCTTCATCGCTTTGACCCAACTCGTAAGTGTACTCGTTAATTTATCTTATTCTGTCCGCAAATTTCTCTACCGTCTCTCCCTATCTCTTCGACATTGTACCGAACCTCTCCCTAAAGTACAGAGCCCTATTCTGTTTCTTGTACCTTTGTAAAGGCATCTCCTTCAGTAGCTTAAACTGTCCTGCCTTCCTTAAGGCCTCAGAACACCTTACATATGTCTACGCTTCACCCGTTAATCTAATCTTGGCTACATGTAACAACTGTTCATCAGACCAACCATTAATCACAGCCGAAGTTTCCAAGTCCTCCACAAACAAACGCACATCCTCAGATACCTGGCCATAAAACGTAATAATCAAACTTGCGGCAGCTGGATCAATCTCCTGCTGCGACATCCAAGGCAGAAACGACTGATCCGATGTGGTTTCCCACTCACTTCTAGATGTTAATTCACTTCTCAACTGCGTATTGTCCACTGTCAATTGTACTATCTTTTCCATCAAAATCCGCACCGCTTCTGGTTCCGACACACCTTGCGTTCTTGACTCTGCCATTGTGTTGCTTTCGTTCCCAATTAGTCCCAAAACAAAACATTTAAGTACAAGAACAACCTTACTTCCTACAGCTCGTATGTATCATCACACTCAGTATCATCACAAACCAATGCAAAACCAGCTCGAACAGTCCACAGGTATACTGCCGGTTCATAGTGTCCTATGGGCACAATATTTCGGCGATCAGACATGTCGTCATCGTCAGGTGCGCTGATGAACTGAGCTCCTGAGGAGGGGTGGCCGATTTAAATCCCCTTCCCCCGCGGGCCGCTCTCTTCGCCGTCCCGACATGTCTGATCGCCGAAATTTGTGCCCGTTGAACACTATGAACCGGCAGTATACCTGTGGACGGTTCGAGCAACAAATACGCTGGGAGAAACTGAAGAATCACAATGCAAAAGGAATAAAATGCCGCCAAAAAAGGAAAATAAATCTTACTGACTCAAATACACTAACACTTACTCTGACAACAAAACATACTATGCCCATGTAAAAGATCTACAATGGCCTGCCATGAGCCATATTCAAAACACAAACAAAAAAAGGAAGAAAACATCCAACACTCAAAAAGAAAAATTGGTCAACACTCACCACATTTTGTGCTGTAATGCAGATGGTGGGCTCAAACGTCATACTGTACAGCTGACGTCCACTATCCTGACACCAATTGTAGTAGCAACCTCTGACCCCGAAAGTAACAGCAACACCAAACGTAACAGGAAGAGGTAGAAGGCACCATATTAAAACTCGCCCGAGATTTCCAACTACAGTGGCACTGCCCTCGCCTTGGGATGCCTATGGTGTGTGTTTGGAGCCAATAAGTCTTCCCGCAGTAGCGAGCCTTAGAGTGGCCCATCGCTTGCTGGCTATGGACCCCGCACAGGCCTCAGAGGGTCGAACCAGCGACCCACCATGGTCTCTAACGCTGGCGCCCAATCTGCTGCTTTCTGTAGCCAATGGTGTGACACGCCCTGCAATCCAGGAGAGCTGTCACACTTGAATGCCCCGTTAGAAAACCGGCACTTATTTATATGTGGCTGTGCGCCTCTGTTTTGGTAATGCGCTGCTCCGAGTCACCTACTCACAACACATAGGTTGTGCCAGTGGGCCCCTTCTGCCTGTAACTAGCGCCATGCAAACCGCTGCGTTTAGTCTTTTCTGTGGTTCAACGGATCTGTGGCCTCCATTCTATACTCCTGGAAATGGAAAAAAGAACACATTGACACCGGTGTGTCAGACCCACCATACTTGCTCCGGACACTGCGAGAGGGCTGTACAAGCAATGATCACACGCACGGCACAGAGGACACACCAGGAACCGCGGTGTTGGCCGTCGAATGGCGCTAGCTGCGCAGCATTTGTGCACCGCCACCGTCAGTGTCAGCCAGTTTGCCGTGGCATACGGAGCTCCATCGCAGTCTTTAACACTGGTAGCATGCCGCGACAGCGTGGACGTGAACCGTATGTGCAGTTGACGGACTTTGAGCGAGGGCGTATAGTGGGCATGCGGGAGGCCGGGTGGACGTACCGCCGAATTGCTCAACACGTGGGGCGTGAGGTCTCCACAGTACATCGATGTTGTCGCCAGTGGTCGGCGGAAGGTGCACGTGCCCGTCGACTTGGGACCGGACCGCAGCGACGCACGTATGCACGCCAAGACCGTAGGATCCTACGCAGTGCCGTAGGGGACCGCACCGCCACTTCCCAACAAATTAGGGACACTGTTGCTCCTGGGGTATCGGCGAGGACCATTCGCAACCGTCTCCATGAAGCTGGGCTACGGTCCCGCATACCGTTAGGCCGTCTTCCGCTCACGCCCCAACATCGTGCAGCCCGCCTCCAGTGGTGTCGCGACAGGCGTGAATGGAGGGACGAATGGAGACGTGTCGTCTTCAGCGACGAGAGTCGCTTCTGCCTTGGTGCCAATGATGGTCGTATGCGTGTTTGGCGCCGTGCAGGTGAGCGCGACAATCAGGACTGCATACGACCGAGGCACACAGGGCCAACACCCGGCATCATGGTGTGGGGAGCGATCTCCTACACTGGCCGTACACCACTGGTGATCGTCGAGGGGACACTGAATAGTGCACGGTACATCCAAACCGTCATCGAACCCATCGTTCTACCATTCCTAGACCGGCAAGGGAACTTGCTGTTCCAACAGGACAATGCACGTCCGCATGTATCCCGTGCCACCCAACGTGCTCTAGAAGGTGTAAGTCAACTACCCTGGCCAGCAAGATCTCCGGATCTGTCCCCCATTGAGCATGTTTGGGACTGGATGAAGCGTCGTCTCACGCGGTCTGCACGTCCAGCACGAACGCTGGTCCAACTGAGGCGCCAGGTGGAAATGGCATGGCAAGCCGTTCCACAGGACTACATCCAGCATCTCTACGATCGTCTCCATGGGAGAATAGCAGCTTGCATTGCTGCGAAAGGTGGATATACACTGTACTAGTGCCGACATTGTGCATGCTCTGTTGCCTGTGTCTATGTGCCTGTGGTTCTGTCAGTGTGATCATGTGATGTATCTGACCCCAGGAATGTGTCAATAAAGTTTCCCCTTTCTGGGACAATGAATTCACGGTGTTCTTATTTCAATTTCCAGGAGTGTATTTCGCAACCGCTGGTCAGCGTAACTTACTGTCAAGAGGCCCGCACCTGGCTGTAACTTGTGCACTCAGAAATGTTGCACGAATCTAACTTTCCTATTTTAAACTATGGTGACGCTACTACAGATAAACTGAATAAGGTAGCACTGTTTCTAACAGATTGGCCTTGTATCTGAGAGATTTGAGGCTCCAGTTTATATCTGGGCATCCTAGTTGCGGTTCCTATGGTTTTCCTAAATTCTTTCAGGCAAGTTCTTGCACAGTTCTTACTTTAAGGCCATGGTCGACTACCTGTCCCATCCTTGTCAAACTAGACCCGGAAGTACGTAAATCGTTATATGTATGAATTATATAATTTTTGCTGTTCCTGAACTGCAATACAAAAATATGTCCAACATCCTTGTAAAACAATCTATTGGTCAATAAACTACAATAACTGCTACAACTACTGCTACCACATAATGTGTCTGCAAAATTTATCACTGTAAGGCACATTTTTCTGGAGTTACGACGTTTTACACATGGATGCGAAGCGAAGCGGGGGGGGGGGGGGGGATGGATGGATGAAAGTAGGTAGCGCGTTAAATAATGTAGACAAACTTCATCGTTGCTACTTACCCAGTGAGTTTGTTCCTAACATAATTCCTGTTGCCTACATTTCTTCTATATTTCCACAAGCGGTTTAAGCTGTAACGGTGATCTATTATAATCACACTGCTTTTATATGAGATTTTTTTGTTGATTTCTCACTTATTCCCGATAGTGTAAATGTTATAGAACTAAACAAATTTTTATCCTTCAAAATATCTGTTTCCAATTGATGTAGGCGACACAAATTGTACTCTTTGGATTTCCCTCAGTGCTTAGCCGACCTTCACGGAAACGACAAGATCACTGTAATACAGTGTTACGACCCACAACATTATTCCCACACACTTCCCTCAAAGCGTTGTAAGCTCCTGTTGGGTTCTTTCCACGTAGGGATTCTTCGATTCTGGTGTAGAAACAGTGGTCGTTACGTGTGATCAGACCTGAGTCGGTTTTCCATTTTAAAACTAAATGACTCACGACACAGCCACGCGAACCAACAGACACATATACTGCCATCACGCTTAAAATCTCGCTCGTAAGTGACACGAATTTCATCTTGATCACGCTGCTGTAACAGTCGCGCGTGCTCAGTGCGCCGGGCTTTTGAAGTGACTGTCGCGTTTAAATTTTTTATAAATCATATACATATTACTTGTTTTAAAACTTCTTACGGTTTACATCATTGCTGTAGAGTGTATAGATACAGAAAAATATTATTATTATCTCAGAGATATCTTAGCTGCTACCCTCGAAACACAAATTTGGGTCGCACCTTAAGCCATGTTACAGTAAAGTTTCTGAAGAGACAAGTAAATTACCTTACCAGTTTTAAATATGTTTTCGTGAGATACTAAGAAAAATAATAATCTTCTCTGCATAAGAATTAATAAAATCTGACGTTATGTTAACAGTACTTAATCATTTAGGTACTAGAATTATATCTACAGTAGTCCAAACTTCAAATTGCACAGCCTTAAAAAGGAATGACAGATATCAATGACACGTAGATATACAAATTGGTACTTATACAAGCAGGAAAGCGTAAATATGATGCTACTGTACAGAGTGTTTGTTTAATAGTTCTAAACGAAAGAGAACAATGAATAGTTGCAAGCAAAAGACATGCAAAATTGATGTTTCCCAAGTTTGTAGCACTACTGTCTCTTTCGAGGCATTACAGAATTCAGTGAAAGTCTGTCTCTCCACGCCCTCGTTTTGTGCAGGGATGAACGGCCTTCTAGGAAGTTCAGCAATGGCACTTCTCTGCGATACCCTGTCGCTACTAATGGAAACTTCTGGCTATTACAAGGAACAACTGAGAAGTTTCCTTGGCCAGCGTCGTCTGCAGACGTCTGCTTATTATTCAGGGCAGTAAGCAAAACTAGCGCGAACAGCGCTCAGCACTTTACTCACTCCCGCCGGGAGACGAGTGGGCGGCGTCTCTTGTGCTCACCACGTACCCACGGTCTGCATAGCCTGTACCTGCGACGGTTAGTAATGGCCAAGTTCGCCCCTACATCATGATTGCGCAGAGCGTAAGTGACTGTCAGGTTTTGATCACTTGTGGACTGCAACAGTATCAGCAATTCGCTTGGGTCCTTTTGGGATCATATTAACTCAGTCAAACTGAACTACTTGTTGTATCTTTGAGATGTTCACTGGTAGCTATGACATGCCATCATATCTTTTACAGTATGGAGTCTCTCCACAGTTGAGTGAGATGTCGTCACTGACCTGTTGAAGCAGTTATGCCATAATATTACATAAGTGTCCTCACCGGCCGTATTCTTTTTTTCCTTTCGGAAATACGAGTAGCGTTCAATAAGTAATGCAACACATTTTTTTCTGAGAGCGGGATTGTTTTATTCAAGATTCCAAATTCTAAACACTGTTTTTCAATATAATCTCCCTTCAATGCGACGACCATACACCTCCTTACTGTGAGGGTCTGCATGCCGCCATGTTGCCATTCTGCTGGTCTACATCGGAGCCAACGTCTTGCTGCATCAATAACCTCATCATCACCCACACACTGCTTACTGCGGAGTGCATCCTTCATTGGGCCTAACAGATGGAAGTCGGAAGGTGCGAGATGCGGGCTGTAGTGTGAATGAGGGAGAACAGTCCATTGCAGTTTTGTGAGCTCCTCTCGGGTACGTAGACTTGAGTGGGGCATTCTGTTGTTATGGAGAAGGGGAAGTTCGTTTTCAGTTTTGTGGCAAGGAACGCTCTGAAGTCGTTTCTTCAATTTCCTGAGGGTAACACTACACAGTTCAGAGTTCATCGTTATACCATGAGGGAGGATATCAAACAGAACAACCCCTGCAGAGTTCCAGAAGACCGTCACTATCACTTTACGGGATGAGGGTACGGTTTGAAGTTTCTGTTCGTAAGAGAGTTGGTGTAGCGCCGCTCCATCGATTGCCATTTTGTTTCCGGTTGGAAGTGATTAACCCGTGTTTCATCGTCTGTGACGATGATTTTGTGTGAAGAGATACAATGTAACGTATTACGCAGAAATTCTAATTTATTGTATAATGTTAATTCACGTACGTATATAATTTTTTGTAATTTTAGGATCTTCGGCCCGTTAGGAAGATTAATATCTGTGAAAGATGTTACGAAGAGACAGGTGAGGAGAGGCGGTGAGTTACGCTGCTTTGCAACTACGAGTTAAGCTGAAAATTACTAGTGAAATGGATTGTCTGTTTCGGGCAGTGAGCACTCAATAGTCCGGTTGGACATGCTGCAAACAGTATTGGAATCTGTGAGAGGGTCGAGTTCCTCAACGATTTAAATCTGGCCAAGAAATCTTAAATAAAGGTTTCGTCGTTCTGGCGATGGCAAATGTTTCGGTATAGTTCAAGAAGCCTTTTTACGTTGGCAGGTGTATATTCGTCCTATCCAAACTCCACATGTAGCTGCTTCATCACATGTTTGTGTAAAATCGTTTTACACACAGGAAGTTACATTGTATGGATACAGACAGCGTCATATATTGGGTGAAGGTCTGCCATCCATATCAAGTAATTATGATGTCAACCCGACGCATTCGGCACATCTGGATATGTGGACAGTATTCCTTATGGCATAATACCTGCCAATAATAATGTTGTCGTCCTAATGAAAAACAAGTTAAAGGATCGCAGATTGAACAGTTTGGTGGTCTTAAATACTGTACAGTGACAAGTGTCGCCCAAAGGGAAGGGAAGGATGTTTGTGTTGTGTGGCCTCAATGGCTCTCGAGGCTGAAGACTACTTGCAGGACCTTCTCGGTGGTGTTGGCGGAGCTCTTCTACATATTGTGCAGTAATTTGGTATTCTGTCGAGGAGCAATGTTGCATGTACTGTATTGCACCCTGCCTCCTCATGATGATACTCAGGTCATTTTTAAGGGCGGGATCGAAACTGTCCTGTACTCACACCATTAACTTTGCCAATAGTTAGAATAAGTGAGTGAGTGAGTGAGTGAGAGAGAGAGAGAGAGAGAGAGAGAGAGAGTATGTATTTACCTCTAAACGGTGTATGTGTATATTAGTGTGTGTGGACTACTATGATCAGTTTAACATAGTAGAAATAAATGTGTATATATACATATGTGTCTGGTTTGATTGTCACTTTTTGTGTATAAACTGAATATACTGTGTACACATCTGAGGCTGTGTGTGTATGACTGTGTACATATTGCAAAGTTGAAGTTTTCCTTCTGTTCCAAGTCATGAAAGACTTAATTTTGGTTAGTTTTCACATTCAGCCTGTAAACCAAAAATAACATTACAACAGTCAAATTGCAAAGAAAAGTTTCCATTACAACAACTACGTATCTAATGACATTGTAAATTTCTCCATTGTAATAACGGTATTTCAAATGACATTGTAAAGTGTCCCACTGTAACAACTTCAAAGACTTTCATCAGAACATAATATATATAAATCTTACTACTGCACTTCTTACAACATTGATTTTACTTTTTTCTATTCTGCAAGTCCTTATTAAAATTAGTGTAAAAAAGTATCCTTGTAGCAATAAACGCCTACCAAAGAATGTTTCAGTATTTCTAAAGAACATACTGTACAAAAAATATTATTGTATTTGTATTGTGAATACAAGAAGGATATTTTTTTACCCTTCATCCCTCTCCTCATTAACAAAACACACCTTGAATACTCAAACCCAATCACATTGGCAGTTGTACTGTATATATGTCATGCGATATTTCACATAGCTTTCATTGGTTACCTCAAATGTTTCAGAGTCATGCACTTATTTCTAAGTAAGAATCTAATTATATATATTCTGATTTGCAAGCACAACGTCAAATTAATGGACCTCCTCCTATCAAACTATACTGTGAGGGTTGTAAAAACAGACAAATAAAACTATTTTCCATCTATATGTCTTTCTTAAAAAAAAGTCATAATCTAGACAAAGCGTTCTGGCACTTTAGATTAGCCAGTCAGAATGGATAGTAAGTATTTCCTTTTCAGTTACCTTACTCACTGAGATACAATAGCTGCACACATCTTTAAACTCTTAAATCACAGGTTGCGATTAGAAAAAAAATGAAATAATTTCGTAAGAAAATGTTGGTTACAATTTATGTTGTCATAAACTGTTATTCATAATCGTAAAAAAAAAATTATCTCTTTTTTCTCTCCCTACATTGGGCACACGTCAGTATTTCCCAAATAATTGTTTCTTACATGCTTTAAATGCACAGTGCATCACATTCAAACAGATGGATGCAACACAAAAATTTAGGTATTACGTGTGTAAATTCCACTTGTAGGGTTTTAATACATATGTGAGCAACAGTAGCTGTCTTCGGTACTGTGTGGACACATGAATTTAGACAGATTTCTAAGTCATTCACATACTCATATACTATATACTATGCTCATGGAGACAGCTTACAAACCCTTTGAATTCAGCTTTGACATATGGTTCCTAATGGCTCGGATTGTCTGTCGTAATCCATAATGCATTGTATAGATCACACAAGTTTGTGACACCTGAATGACGTTAATAAACGGAAGATTCTCCAGAGGTTACCTTGGTGTTGCATCTTCTTACAATTCGCTGATGCTTACCTGAAGGCGAAAGAGGTGGATGTCGATTGGAGTATATGACAGGTGATACCCCTTCATCAACTTGACATCGATGAACTAGATTGTAAAGCATACGGCACCCCACACAGTACCCACAAACCACACTTTGATACCATGTTTCACATTCTCCATTTGTATTACTACAGCACAGTCACTATCGGTTTCCAAGCCTATAATTACGCGCTTGGATCCACTGGCAGGCACATTATATGTAGAGGCGAACAGAAGTACTCTGGGACAATAAGGCTTCAGATTGGTGGGCTGCGTGTCCTGTTCCGATATATGAGGGTACCTGTCCATGTTCTGTGGTTCGATGAGTGGAGGCAGTGCAGACAAAAGGAGCTCAAACAGTCGTCTCCTGCTCCAACGTATCAGTTAATGCTGATTTCTGCTCCACTGTGTCAGAGGGCTCTTGATCTGTGGAAAAAAAAAGTTTGTGAAGTTACACACATACACAACGAACAACGAGAGAGAGATGAATTAATACTTAGATGCCAGATTTCCTGCCCGGATGATGTCCGCTGCTGAGGCTACATGATGCTACACAGACTACAATGTACAGTACGAGAGTGACACTTGGCGAGCCTGGATA
Organism: Schistocerca cancellata; assembly: GCF_023864275.1. NCBI lineage: Eukaryota > Metazoa > Arthropoda > Insecta > Orthoptera > Acrididae > Schistocerca > Schistocerca cancellata. Next base: position 184,447,466 of record NC_064628.1, on the reverse strand, counting down.
ATCTGGCACCATGCAGGCTGCACCAGCTTTCCAACAGGAGCCCACATCTGCTGGGGGAGCGGGGAGTTGGGCGGAGGCAGGAAATCAAACAAGCAACAGGACAACACCTCTCGGAATTTCCAGCTCAAGCAATTGGTCTAGTGAGTGAAGAGTGGCAGGGAAAGGAGGGGGAGGTGATGGAGAAGAGGGAGGAGTTGGGGCGACCATACATACAGCGCCGGGGTGCAACGAAAATCTGACAAAATTATAGAGGGTGCGAGGAGAAATATATTCCCAACACTAACAGATAATGAGACACTTTGGCGTGAGTGCAACTCTATGATGGCGAGATTAAACGAGTTAGAAGACTGATGACCGGAAAGAAGTAACAGAATTTGCAGTTTTATTTAAATTTGCAGTCCCAGTACTGATATTTAATGAAATCCAAATGATTTAGTATGTGGAGGAAAATAAACGATGACAGCGTTCCTGAGAGAGAGAGCCTGTGTCAGCAGGGGTGAGCAAAGAGTAAAAGATAAGAATTTAAAGTTACTTTCCTTGTGATCTGTACTTCCATACGTAGCACTACGCTAAATTTCTGCACCTCTGGATCAGACTGGAATGTTGTTTAGAATTGTATAGACATGACGTGTGCACAACGTACTAGGTTATTATTGTAAAACTGCATAACTTACGTCGTATTCTACTAAAGCCAAAATATACGTTAATATATTTGTTTTCCCAATTGTGATTAAAATCGTGGACGACAGGAAAAATTTGATCCACAGCAAGTAGTACTGCAATATTTCTGCATTAGCTACTACCAAGACTTTACTATAGTGACCGTACTTTACTTGATTTGCGGACCACTTTATTAAAGATAGCTCCTAATGGAATCTGATCTGTTTTATGACTAGCTTGACTGCATTCTCCGAATATGTCAGACATTAACCAAACTGTGTACGCTTTCGCGCCTGTCAAGTGTCCCGTTACCAGCATACGTCGGGTTTCTCATTTTTTATATGGCGTTAATTACGAAAGTTTGCTGATCTTCGCGGGCCCGAATGGCCTGCCTTCTTTGGAGCAGCTCGTGGTTCGCGCCAGCGAAACACCGGGGAACTTTTCTAATAGGAGTCGATAAAAAAAAATCTCTGGTAGCGTACGTGTAGTCGGCTAACATTACCAGCAGACGCAGCCTGAATACAGAGTTCCACAAAAAAATAGAGGTTTCGAAAGATCTGTTAACTTTAGTCACCATTACTGAAGGCGCTAGGTTTCTGTTGTGGTTACATTTAGCACAGTAAATATCTTTACAGACTACCAACGACAGACAATATACTGATCGCAAGCTGTATGCTGTTCCTTCTTTGTTATTGCCTTCTCTTTTTCATGTTAATAACCAACGATAGCAGAATATCGGGAAAAATGTCATCTGTTATTCCCTAAACGTAAATAATTCATACATAATCAGCAGCAAGTAATTCACTGTTTTCGTAACGCAATGGTTCCTAACATTTTAAAGTGGATATTACATTCATATGTTCATGAGAGTTCCTTGGAAAAACAGTTGCCCGTATGTTCTGGAGCTCACTTCAAAACAGCTTAAGTGCTGTAATATTGGGTTGGTGCATAAGTTTGTAGCCTTTCCATAAGTTTAATAAACACAACATATACACATGACAGAGACTTTGGTCACCAACAGTATATTCTCATTCACTATTTTCAAACTCTGCCAAGGCTGGGGCAACTTTTCGATCCCTCGACTCTAGAACTCAAGTGGTTTTGACGCGAAGAACTCGTCGAACCATGTTCAAAGAATATTTTCATCCGGAATGGAAGTTCCTTGAAGGATGTTCGATACAGAGCGGAAAAGATGTAAATCAGGTGAACGAGGCGGATGCGGACTGACTTCTCAACCCAGTCCCTGTGTAGTGCTTTCTTGTCAGTCTAGCAGAATGCGAGCGGGCGTCATCGTAAAATAAAATCACTTCATGCAGGTCGCTGTTCTTGGATCGCTTATGCAAAACGTCCAGTTGCTGACAATAATTGTCAGCAGCAATGGTTACCCCACGGGGAAGCAATTCGTAGTTCGTCGTTGTCGCTGTTCTAACAGATGCGTAACATTACGTTTCGTGGATGCGCGTAGGTGTTTGTACGGGGAGTTACTGCTTTATTTGTGCTCTACCACTCCTTTCTTTTCCTTACGGTAGGATAAACACACTGTTTCTCGTCACTTGTAATGATACAGGGCAGTAATGGTCTGTGTTGATAACGATACAGTTGTAGCTCATAAAGCATAGATGTGCGTATGGCCACCCGTTGATTTTTGTGATTTTGGCTGAGAGCATGCAGTACCCTTACAAACGACTTTTGAACCTTCCCCATGGTATGCAAAAGTCGCCCGATGGTGGAATGATCGCAGTTCATCACATTTACCTCTTCTCGCGTACACTGACGTGGATCATTGTCGATTAATGCGTTTAAATGATCTTCATCAAATCCTGACGGTGTTCCTGAACACGTAGAGTAGCTAATATCGAAACGATCCTTCTTAAAAGGAGAAAACCATTGTCTTGCCGTGTTCTGTCCAACGGCCTTATTCTATACACAGCGAAACTGTTAGTGGCTGCTTCCGCTGCTGTCGCCCCTCTGCTGAACTCAAAGAGTAGAATAATATGTAGGAAATAATCCGATTTTTCCTCTTGACACTCCATTTTCTAGCGCCCACAGCAACTCTCACTATCTCTATACGACAAAATGATAATATGTAAACTCAGACAACAACAGTGAACTACAAATAACAAATGACAATCGATAAATAAACCCATAGCAACCGGAATACCAACACCAAAAACAAAAACGCTACGAACTTGCGCTCCGACCTAGTATAAATGAGATGCGCTATTATGTTAGTAACAGAATGTACACAATCTTTCCTGTAAAAATAAGTAAGTCACTTTTAATCCTGATACAATGGATCACTGCATTTGTGACTGTTTCCATAATGCCACGCTGTTATGTTACTAGCAAAATATTCCGGCTATTTCCTGCAAAACTATGTAAGCGGATGTTTTCTTGCATTACGGTTTCCATATATAACGGGCACATCAACGATCACGCGAACAGGAACAAGTTTTATGTTGACTATTGTCGAAACACTGTGCTTGCCAGGGCTTGCATATCTGTTATTTGCACTACCATTGAAAATCATTCAAGAGAACGTATATACTCTGCATGATACACGAGATCTGCTCGCGATAATAGTATTTTGAAGTAATGCTTTTCAACACTGACATTTTAATTGAAACCTAAACTGCCGAACAAAATAATGTGTACTTGCGATAGTGATCCGAGATAGAGTGGGCGATCAGAAGTTTCCGTTCAGAGGCCGCACTAATGCTTTACGTACATGTCTGCTTGTATACCCTCATCGGAGTCGCACTTGATTGGACGTACGAGGCGGCAGTAAACAGAAACTTTTGATTGCCCCCCTTGCATATATGGTCCAGTCACATTAATGTGACCACCGCCTATGTTCGACGTCAACATGAAGTAACCACTCACAGTCAGCAGGTAGCATCACTAGCAGCGGGAGGGTATATAAGGCGTGTTGGCGGGGAGGGGGGGGGGGGGATGTAGGGAAGTGGATATGTTATTGCACGCGTTATTGTAATGTGGAGAAGAAGCGGTTTATCTGACGTGCAAAAGGGCATGGTCTTTGGTTACTGACCAACCAACGATGAAAGCATTTCCTAAATGGTTAAGTTTGTAAATTGTTCGCACGTGACAGTAATAAAGTATACAGCGCATGGCAAAATGCCGGCCGCGGTGGTCTCGCGGTTCTAGGCGTGCAGTCCGGAACCGCGCGACTGCTACGGCCGCAGGTTCGAATCCTGCCTCGGGCATGGATGTGTGTGATGTCCTTAGGTTAGTTAGGTTTAAGTAGTTCTAAGTTCCAGGGGACTGATGACCACAGGTGTTAAGTCCCATAGTGCTCAGAGCCATTTGAACCATTTTGAACCATGGCAAAATGGCGCTATCCAAAACTGGCGCAGAGGCATCTGTGGTGCACCACGAGTCGTAGATGACAGGTATGAACGACGGCTCCGGAGCTGTGTATGGGCGAACAGACGTGCAATTGTTGAGCAACTGGCCGCCCTGATGAACAAGGCCTACCAACGATGTCTCTTCGACGACGAAGGCTGCAATTTGCGAGCCAATACCGCAACTGGACGTCGACTGTACGGCGATAGGCGGACTTTTTATACAAATCACGTTTTATGGTACATCGTCATGAAACGTCTGAAAGCAAATACCCTGCAGCATTCATCGGAAGGTTCCAGGGCGAATCAGGGAGCGTTATGGTCAGGGGAATATTTTTTTCGCATTTCCTAATTATTGTGGAAGGAAATAGAGATCCGCTCAAGTATCTGTCCTTGGGGACCATATCCACCCCTACATACAGTTTGTTTTCCGTGGACACGTTGGCGTCTACCAGCACGACAATGAAACGTGTCATACAGTTCGCAGTGTTCGTGCGTAGTGCAAAGAGCAGCAGGACTAGTTTACTGCAGTAAACTGGCCACCAAACTGCATGGGTTTAAACCCTGTTGAGAATCTGTGGGACCACCTCCATCGGGCTGTTCGTGCCATGGATCCTCAACGGGGAGACCTGTAGAAGATGGCCACTGCACTGGAGTCGGCATGTCACCACTTCCTTGCTGATAGCTTCCAGAACCTCACTGACGCTCTTACTGCACATCTCACAGCGATCCGTGCTGCACAAGGCGGTGTAACGTAGCATGTTATTACGAGTTGTCGTCTCGCATGAAAGCATGGCTTGCCGTGGAGCCGGGAGGAGAGTAGATTTTGGTTCTCACGCTCGCACAGGTACTAGCTTGCGCTTGTATGTAATGTAGACACTTAACGTTTATAATGTCATCTCTCTTGGACGCCTATGTGCTATTTACGACAATTCTGTAAGGCCTGCATGTTATAGGCAAGTATTAATATCACCATTATTTGCCTGGATGTTGTAATCTGTATGTGTCCTCGACGATGGCAGCTTCAATGTCGCCGATACTGGTAATCATGGAATAAGAAGAATTCCTGCGATCCTGGCTACCAGTTTATTGTTTTACATAAATATTTACCTAAACACGTAATAACAGTGCTACCATTGTCAAACTAAGTTGCAAACTGCTATGTATCTGTCCACAGTCTCAATTGAAACAACAACTAAGAGGATAGGTTCATAAATTCTAATTTCCTGAAATTTTCTTTAGTTTCATAACCACAGATTTCTGACGTAATAGAAAGTACTTTGGAAAATTATTATTTCACTCAGTTATGGTAGTGTGAGTGTTTTGTAGAGACTGAGAAAATGAATGGATGACATATTTAATGTGAGAATGTGGTATTTTATCAAAACTATGTGAAGGAATGTTGTGCAATAGGGGAATTTATGACATACACTCCTGGAAATTGAAATAAGAACACCGTGAATTCATTGTCCCAAAAAGGGGAAACTTTATTGACACATTCCTGGGGTCAGATACATCACATGATCACACTGACAGAACCACAGGCACATAGACACAGGCAACAGAGCATGCACAATGTCGGCACTAGTACAGTGTATATCCACCTTCCGCAGCAATGCAGCCTGCTATTCTCCCATGGAGACGATCGTAGAGATGCTGGATGTAGTCCTGTGGAACGGCTTGCCATGCCATTTCCACCTGGCGCCTCAGTTGGACCAGCGTTCGTGCTGGACGTGCAGACCGCGTGAGACGACGCTTCATCCAGTCCCAAACATGCTCAATGGGGGACAGATCCGGAGATCTTGCTGGCCAGGGTAGTTGACTTACACCTTCTAGAGCACGTTGGGTGGCACGGGATACATGCGGACGTGCATTGTCCTGTTGGAACAGCAAGTTCCCTTGCCGGTCTAGGAATGGTAGAACGATGGGTTCGATGACGGTTTGGATGTACCGTGCACTATTCAGTGTCCCCTCGACGATCACCAGTGGTGTACGGCCAGTGTAGGAGATCGCTCCCCACACCATGATGCCGGGTGTTGGCCCTGTGTGCCTCGGTCGTATGCAGTCCTGATTGTGGCGCTCACCTGCACGGCGCCAAACACGCATACGACCATCATTGGCACCAGGGCAGAAGAGACTCTCATCGCTGAAGACGACACGTCTCCATTCGTCCCTCCATTCACGCCTGTCGCGACACCACTGGAGGCGGGCTGCACGATGTTGGGGCGTGAGCAGAAGACGGCCTAACGGTGTGCGGGACCGTAGCCCAGCTTCATGGAGACGGTTGCGAATGGTCCTCGCCGATACCCCAGGAGCAACAGTGTCCCTAATTTGCTGGGAAGTGGCGGTGCGGTCCCCTACGGCACTGCGTAGGATCCTACGGTCTTGGCGTGCATCCGTGCGTCGCTGCGGTCCGGTCCCAGGTCGACGGGCACGTGCACCTTCCGCCGACCACTGGCGACAACATCGATGTACTGTGGAGACCTCACGCCCCACGTGTTGAGCAATTCGGCGGTACGTCCACCCGGCCTCCCGCATGCCCACTATACGCCCTCGCTCAAAGTCCGTCAACTGCACATACGGTTCACGCCCACGCTGTCGCGGCATGCTACCAGTGTTAAAGACTGCGATGGAGCTCCGTATGCCACGGCAAACTGGCTGACACTGACGGCGGCGGTGCACAAATGCTGCGCAGCTAGCGCCATTCGACGGCCAACACCGCGGTTCCTGGTGTGTCCGCTGTGCCGTGCGTGTGATCATTGCTTGTACAGCCCTCTCGCAGTGTCCGGAGCAAGTATGGTGGGTCTGACACACCGGTGTCAATGTGTTCTCTTTTCCATTTCCAGGAGTGTATTTTACGAAGTTACCTTCAGCTATGCAGGGGTATTGTCCGCATCCACGACTAGGAGTCTTATAGTATAAACAGAGATGTCATTCGGTTAGATTAAAGACGATTAAGCCTGATGCACAGAAAAAAAGAAATTAATATCTCAGATATTTTTTTTTTTTTACTTAACGTGGTCCGTGATACAGCAATAGTAGTGGGATGTTTCTTAAAAATTATTTATCATGACGGAACTGGGACCACAAAACATCTGGAAAGACACAAAAAGTTAAAGAACGTCTTATGAGGCAAGAAGTAAGGAATATAAATCATTGAATTTGTTCAGAGTGACGTAAAATACATACGTTACACAAATGCAGACAAAACGTGCGGTATTCATGCAAGCTGCAAAAGATGTGGGGCAATGGAATTTTTAAACTGTAAGATGAAAGTTTCAAGCAAACGTTAAGAGGGACATAATATAATATACTGAATTGAACAAAGCTATTCGGAAATGAATTGAAGAAGATGTGAGAGAACACTTTGAAAATTTGGTAAGAGACAACGGAAAAAAATAAGATTATGAAGAAAACATAATATTTCATCAATTAAGACACCGGATTACACGATACAGCGGAAACCAGAGAAAACGTAATGAAACGGGTGCTTATAAAACGGTTCACAGAATATTTGTGGAATAAAATAATTCGCCCATACCTGGAGCAACCCTGTAGTTATTATACTTCGTAAGACGTGAAAAACTGTAGACATGTTATTCGTGATGTATAGAATATTTACTTAAAATTCACAAACTGCATAGAAAAAAATATTTGATACGGTATTTGATTGAGTCAGAAACGGGGTGGTCAGAAACAGTCTGAAAAACTTGTAACGGCGTTGCAGGATAGTTTGTGCTGAGAAATAATTGATAAGAAAACAATTCGATAACTTGCGGCATTTCAGTTTCAATTAGTATTAAAGTTAGCTAACGAGCCCTTTGTGCCCATAAATTCGAGTGGTTCGCCAGATATAGTTAATATCAGTTGTTGTCATAGCGTAAATGACAGCGCAAGAGACTGCCAGTCTTTGGTTTCATTCGATCCTTAGTGCCATCTCATGTCCAATGTTTGCATCCCTCTATTGTTCGATTATATGGTACCCGTGGTCTAAGTCTGGCGTTAGCTGCCGCAGCGGTCGCACGCTCCTCAAGTTTGCCCCGTGAACGTACAGTGTTTACGCCAGTGTTTTCGTGTTTTGTGACGTTTTGCACGTGAATTAAGCGTTATCAATTGCGCATTTGGTCTTCTTTCGTGTCATCTTACTACGAAGTGCCGTTGGGATTTCGGCGTTGTCCGAGATTTCTTCGCTGCAGAACACCATGGCAAACTCCGTGAGAAAAAACACCGTGATTTTCACCTTCGACAAGTACACCCGTCGAGTACAGCCCTCTGCACTTGAAATACACGACTGGATTACCGAGGTAATTGGCCTTCATTCTGAATCTGTTCATACCATGCAGCTGGACTCTGATGAATACTGCATTTTTGTAAAGTTTAACGATTCCGCGAGTGTAGACCGCTTTCTGGCAAAATTTGGTTATGAAACGGAATTTATACACCGTGATGGTACTAAAAGTACTGTCAAACTCCGGAATTCCGAGTCTGTAATTAGGAATGTTAGGGTTTTGAATATTCCCATAGAAGTAGACAATTCGAAAATTAAAGATGTCCTATCAAAGTATGGGGTTGTCAGGCAAATAGTCAACGAAAGGTGGGCTTCGCATTTCAAGCTGCAGTGCTTTAACGGCATTCGCTCCGTGGAGATGGAAGTGAAAGCAAACATTCCCTCCCACATATTTGTTGACGGGCACAAGGCGCATGTTATGTACTCAGGGCAAACCCCTACATGTCATGTATGTAACGAGTCTGGTCACCTCCGTCAGGACTGCCCTCGCCGTGTATTTGTGCTAACAAATAACCTTACGCAACGCCGGAAATTGACACTCAACGATTTGTTGCCAGCCAGTAATACAACAGAGCCGGCGGCGGTCGTGGATCCTGTTACTACCTCTGAAAATGTTGCACTTAATGTTAATGACTTTCCGTCTTTAAAACCTGCATTAACTGCTGAAATTCCGTCCCGTGACAGCGAGATTGCCACAAAAAAGCGTCCTCTAGAGGACACTGAAAGAAATGTTGATGAGGACTCTTCCTGTGAAACACCCGTTGCCAGGAGGCCGAAGCCCAGTCCTGAAGATCTGTTAGAAGTGGAAAAAGGAGATGGAATGACGGTCGATGTGGCTCCCACTTCCGCACAAGGACTTACACCGCCACGAACAGATAGTGACGCAGCGGATAGTGATTTTTCACGGAAATGTGACCCTGAGCCTGAGGTCACGGCTGAAATAACCGCATCAAGTGCACAACCCATACAGTGCAAACCGTACGAGGAAGTACCAGGTAAAGAACCTGCTGACTCCGAAGCGCAACGCCGCGCCGAAGGAGGAAATACACAAGCATCACCGCCTCGCCAGCAAAACAACACAACAGACACCACGCCGGAGCCGAACATTGACGACTCGCAAGCCACGGCCGTTGCCCCATTTAGCCACCGCCGGCGGCTGCGACAGACACCGGGTCTTGCTGTCACGCGTCATCAAGCGAAAGTCACACCAGAGAAGAAAGACATAAAGAAAAAGAATATTAAATATGAAGTCATCAGGGCCAACACTGACGAGGAGAAAGAGAATGGCCACAGTGACTTATAGCAATGCGTTGTCAGGATTTCAGGATACTTTTCTTCTAAAGCTATTTGTTTAAAAGCAATGCAAATTTTTGTAGGCAGTTAGTACATGTAATGGGCACACAGCTTGTAAAGATCGTGCCTTGTAGGGAAGCACGTTTGCTGCTATAATCATACCTAACCTCATCTCAAATAGCTTCTTCCGGTATGTCTGTGCTGCAAGCTTATAGCATTACTACTATAAACATTAATAAAATACAGTCACCCTTGAAATTGGCAGCACTAAAAGAATTCTTGTACCAGTCCGGAACAGATATCGCGTTGCTACAAGAAGTTGCGATAGCGGAATTTCGGATCCCAGGCTTTTTTGAAATTGTTAATGTTTCTACGGAAGCCAATATCGGTACAGCCATTCTTATAAGGGAAGGCATTCCGGTGACTGAAATCGAACGACTAGAATCAGGAAGAGCAATAGGCATAAAAATTTTCGATGTGACAGTGATTAACCTTTACGCCCCATCAGGAACTTCCCACAAATTGGATCGTGCGAAGTTTTTTCAAGATGAACTGATTTATTTATTGAGGAAAAATCCGTGTTCTCTTATACTAGGTGGAGATTTTAACTGTGTTTTAAACCAGAAAGATCAACAACCCAACTTCAACTACTCGCCACAGTTAAAAAAGTTAGTAAGTAATCTACACCTTAAGGATGTATGGGAACTTCAGCACCCGACGTCAGTCGGGTTCACGTATATAACCAGCCACTCTCGCAGCAGACTAGATAGAATTTACGTGTCATCAAATTTGCAAAATTATTTATTAAACGTTGAGACTATTCCAGTGTATTTTAGCGATCACAGTACACTTTTAACTTGCTTTAATCTAAGTGTACAGCCAACCCGTCGATTCAGAGGCCAATGGAACTTAAATATCTCTGTTTTAACTGACGAAGAACTGGAACAGGAAGTAAGGTTTGCGTGGACTATGTGCCTCCGCACAGTAGACAAGCACCCAACAGTCATTGACTGGTGGACAAGGAGGGCTAAACCAAGGCTGCGGAAAGTTGTCATGCAGTATAGTGCAGCGAGGCACAGGGAGTTGAGGAATACAATGGAGTTTTATTATAAGGTTTTAAGAGACTTATATAAACAGGCACATGATGACGTAATTCGTCTGAATGATATCAAAAAAATAAAAGCCAAGTTATTAAGCATTAAACGGCAACAGATGGAGGGACTAAAAATTAAATCGAAAGCCACATCAGTCATAGCAGATGAAACAGCTTCTCTGTATCACTTGGTGCGGCATGCTAAAAATAGACGTCAAACTTTTATTGATGAAGTCCAGACGCATACTGGTACAAAGCTCACATGCCAGAAAGAAATACTGGACGAAGTCCACAGGTACTATGAAACCTTATATGCCCCTACCACAGTGGAAGATGCAGCTCTCGCGGATTTTCTCACTATTTTAGGTCCACAATTGTCGGGAACAGACAACGCTGACATCCTGTCACCTATTACTAAAGATGAAGTGCATGAGGCAGTGCGTAACTCACCTCTCAAAAAATCTCCGGGACTTGATGGCCTCCCTGTGGAGTTTTATGCCCGCTACTGGTCTATAATTGGGGATAAGATCACTTCCATGGCAAATGAGGTCCTGAACGGAAAAACGGTCCCTGCAGAGTTTAAGGAAAGTAAAATAGTACTGATTCCTAAGAGTAAAGGCAAAACCAACTTAAACAATTTTCGGCCTCTTTCGCTACTAAATTCTGATTACAAAATAATTTCGCGTATTATCAACAAAAGACTCTCTGCCTTTTCCAACAAAATATTGAGTCATCACCAATCTTGCTCTCCGACCAGAACGATATTCGAAAGTCTATCTGCATACAGAGACGTCATTGCAATTACCTCAGTGACAAGTATAAAATGTGCTTTAATCTTTATAGATTTCAACAAAGCTTTTGACCGCGTTAGTCATAGATACCTCTTTGCGACGCTGTCAAGAATGGATTTCCACCCCCAGATTGTGAACATGCTAAGGAATATTGCAACAGGTGTAAATGCGAAAATAGCAATCAATGGCCAAACATCTAAACCCATACAGATAAGGCGAGGGGTTCCACAGGGCAGTCCCTTATCAATGTTTTTATTTTCAGTATCTTTAGAGCCCTTCCTCCGCACTGTCCACGCAAGATTAACAGGCATAACATTGAGTGGTGAGAAAACTGTCATACGAGCTTATGCTGATGACGTGGGCGTTGTAATAAGGAATAAGGAGGAGACAGTTACACTGGAAAGAGAAATCGAAAGATATTGTCTAGCGTCGGGAGCGACAGCAAATGAAAACAAAAGTCAAATATTGAATCTACGGGGCCTAGATCACCTTCGACTGGCATGGGCAAAACAAGGCAACAAACATAAAACTTTGGGAATCACCTTAATGGCATGTCCGATGCGGATGGCTGCTTTTAACTGGACGGAAACTAGGAGGAAAGTTCATGGTGCTGTAATGGAGAACATCCATCGAACTATGGACCTGGTGCAAAAAGTCAGATTCATCAACTCCTGCGTTTTGTCTAAAGCGTATTTCACTGCGCAGGTATTTCCAATCCCTAAACTAGTAGCGAAAGGGATCATGTCCACTGTTACCAATTATTTATGGAGAGGAGACATATTCAGGGTTGGTGCGACTACGGTTATACTGGATGTCAGAAACGGGGGCCTCGGTTTGGTGGATATTCGCAATAAAGCGTCTGCTCTGTTCCTCAAACGGACTTTCCATATACTCAGAGAACTTCCACAATGTATAACCGCAAAGCTCTTTGAGGCTGTGACACCCCATAGCCTGCAAGCACCGATTGATGTGCGAAGGATTAATGCCCGTCTGCAGTATGTGAGGAACTTTTTCCTCGAAGCAAGTTATCTTAGTGACGAAATCAGAAGCAACACACGTATCACAGCGCGCGACATCATACTTGAAAGGAAGTTAAATGAGGGTAGAAACAAAATTGAAACGAAATTCCCAAATTGTGACAGGAAAGCTGTATGGCGGAACATCAACTATGCCGGGCTATCTACAGACGCTATTTCCTCATGGTACAAAACAGTTAATAATGTCATCAGCACCAACGAGAGACTATATGGGATCGGTTTAAACCAGACACACCTTTGTGGAAAATGCAATCTGGTGGATACACTCAGCCACAGATTCACCTGTGGTGGCAATGTGCATAACTGGAATTGGATCAGGCAACAAATCGCCTTTCTCACCAGATCCTCTACGCAATATATAACGCCGTCGCTCCTCCTGAGACCGGACATGACATACTTTCCGAAATTAAAAACCAACGCCATTAGCTGGTTAATGGGAAAATATGTTAGTTATGTCATCCACACACTTGGGTCGGACAACGAGATAGAATTCCGCGTTTACATGAAGTGTGAATATGCAAAAATCAGCACGTATCGCAACCACAAGAAGCACTATGGCAACATGCTGAAGATCATTTTTGAAAGAATGGGTGTTGGTTAAATATGTGAAACCATTACAACACCTTGAACGAGAACGAACAGAAGAAAAATAAGTCATTTGGTTCCTTATTATTATTTACTTTAACCTTGCTTCCGGAACTTTTTCATTTTTTTTGTATTTTTTTTGTGTTATTGTATGTGTTTAATTGGATTGTATTTAAACTGGTTCATAGTCAAGAAAACTGGTATTAAATATGCTATTATTTTTTATTCAATGGACAGTTTACAAATTAAACAGTGAATTCAACTTTGAAGACAAACCCACTGATTGGGTGACAATAGTTTGCACCTAGAATAATCTCAGTTATCTTGAGCAAAGTTATACTGTAACCACTTTTAAAGTTTGTTTTACCATTATTACTGTATTAGACATATTTAGCATATAAATAGTTTAAAACTGGTTCTTTTTTTTAATGTTGCAAATGGTTTAATCATTAATTGTACTGTTGAATACTTGAAATGTATGTTTTAGTAAAATACAATAAAAAAAAGGGGGTAGCGTCTTTTTATTCATAATCAAAAACGTCTTCAGTCCCGGGTTCGATCCCCGCCACTGCCTAAATTTTTATAAATAATCAGCATCGGCGGCCGAAGACTTCCGGCATAAGAAGTCAGCCTCATTCTGCCAACGGCCTTGTCAAAGAGGGCGGAGGAGCGGATAGAGGTTCAGGGCACTCTCTTGTCCTAGGGGTGGGAAATTGCCCCTAAAGGCGGAAGAATCAGCAATTATCAACGACATGAGGATGCTGAAGGCAATGGAAACCACTGCATTAAAGACACGTAACGTGTATCCACAGGACATGTGGCCTGTATTTGAAGAAGTGTCATGATGATCTCTCCATTGGCAAAAGATTCCGGAATAGTCCCCCATTCGGATCTCCGGGAGGGGACTGCCAAGGGGGACGTTACCATGAGAAAAAGATTGAATAATCAACGGAAGGATAACGTTCTACGAGTCGGGGCGTGGAATGTCAGAAGCTTGAACGTGGTAGGGAAACTAGAAAATCTGAAAAGGGAAATGCAAAGGCTCAGTCTAGATATAGTAGGGGTCAGTGAAGTGAAGTGGAAGGAAGACAAGGATTTCTGGTCAGATGAGTATCGGGTAATATCAACAGCAGTAGAAAATGTTATAACAGGTGTAGGATTCGTTATGAATAGGAAGGTACGGCAGAGGGTGTGTTACTGTGAACAGTTCAGTGACCGGTTGTTCTAATCAGAATCGACAGCAGACCAACACCGACAACGATAGTTCAGGTATACATGCCGATGTCGCAAGCTAAAGATGAACAGATAGAGAAAGTGTATGAGGATATTGAAAGGGTAATGCAGTATGTAAAGGGGGACGAAAATCTAATAGTTATGGGCGACTGGAATGCACTTGTAGGGGAAGGAGTAGAAGAAAAGGTTGCAGGAGAATATGGGCTTGGGACAAGGAATGAAAGAGGAGAAAGACTAAATGAGTTCTGTAACAAGTTTCAGCTAGTAATAGCGAATACCCTGTTCAAGAATCACAAGAGGAGGAGGTATACTTGGAAAAGGCCGGGAGATACGGGAAGATTTCCATTAGATTACATCATGGTCAGACAGAGATTCCAAAATCAGATACTGGATTGTAAGGCGTACCCAGGAGCAGATATAGACTCAGATCACAATATAGTAGTGATGAAGAGTAGGCTGAAGTTCAAGACATTAGTCAAGAAGAATCAATACGCAAAGAAGTGGGATACGAAAGTACTAAGGAATGACGAGATACGTTTGAAGTTCTCTAACGCTATAGATACAGCAATAAGGAATAGCGCAGTAGGCAGTACAGTTGAAGAGGAATGGACATCTGTAAAAAGGGCCACCACAGAAGTTGGGAAGGAAAACATAGGTACAAAGAAGGTAGCTGCGAAGAAACCATGGATAACAGAAGAAATACTTCAGTTGATTGATGAAAGGAGGAAGTACAAACATGTTCCGGGAAAATCAGGAATACAGAAATACAAGTCGCTGAGGAATGAAATAAATAGGAAGTGCAGGGAAGCTAAGACGAAATGGCTGCAGGAAAAATGTGGAGACATCGAAAGAGATATGATTGTCGGAAGGACAGACTCAGCATACAGGAAAGTCAAAACAACCTTTGGTGACATTAAAAGCAACGGTGGTAACATTAAGAGTGCAACGGGAATCCCACTGTTAAATGCAGAGGAGAGAGCAGATAGGTGGAAAGAATACATTGAAAGCCTCTATGAGGGTGAAGATTTGTCTGATGTGATAGAAGAAGAAACAGGAGTCGATTTAGAAGAGATAGGGGATCCAGTATTAGAATCGGAATTTAGAAGAGCTTTGGAGGACTTATGGTCAAATAAGGCAGAAGGGATAGATAACATTCCATCAGAATTTCTAAAATCATTGGGGGAAGTGGCAACAAAACGACTATTCACGTTGGTGTGTAGAATATATGAGTCTGGCGATATACCATCTGACTTTCGGAAAAGCATCATCCACACAATTCCGAAGACGGCAAGAGCTGACAAGTGCGAGAATTATCGCACAAGCAGCTTAACAGCTCATGCATCGCCCGCATCTCGTGGTCGTGCGGTAGCGTTCTCGCTTCCCACGCCCGGGTTCCCGGGTTCGATTCCCGGCGGGGTCAGGGATTTTCTCTGCCTCGTGATGGCTGGGTGTTGTGTGCTGTCCTTAGGTTAGTTAGGTTTAAGTAGTTCTAAGTTCTAGGGGACTTATGACCACAGCAGTTGAGTCCCATAGTACTCAGAGCCATTTGAACCAAGCTCATGCATCGAGGATGCTTACAAGAATAAAATATAGAAGAATGGAAAAGAAAATTGAGAATGCGCTAGGTGACGATCAGTTTGGGTTTAGGAAAAGTAAAGGGACGAAAGAGGCAATTCTGACGTTACGGCTAATAATGGAAGTAAGGCTAAAGAAAAATCAAGACACTTTCACAGGATTTGTCGACCTGGAAAAAGCGTTCGACAATATAAAATGGTGCAAGCTGTTCGATATTCTGAAAAAAGTAGGGATAAGCTTTAGGGAGAGACGGGTCATATACAATATGTACAACAACCAAGAGGGAATAGTAAGAGTGGAAGATTAAAAACGAAGTGCTCGTATTAAGAAGGGTGTAAGACAAGGCTGTAGCCTATCGCCCCTACTCTTCAATCTGTACATCGAGGAAGCAATGATGGAAATAAAAGAAAGGTTCAGGAGTGGAATTAAAATACAAGGTGAAAGGATATCAATGATACGATTCGCTGATGACATTGCTATCCTGAGTGAAAATGAAGAAGAATTAAATGATCTGCTGAACGGAATGAACAGTCTAATGAGTACACAGTATGGTTTGAGAGTAAATCGGAGAAAGACGAAGGTAATGAGAAGTGGTAGAAATGAGAACAGCGAGAAACTTAACATCAGGATTGATTGTCACGAAGTCAATGAAGTTAAGGAATTCTGCTACCTAGGCAGTAAAATAACCAATGACGGACGGAGCAAAGAGGACATCAAAAGCAGACTCGCTATGGCAAAAAAGGCATTTCTGGCCAAGAGAAGTCTACTAATATCAAATACCGGCCTTAATTTGAGGAAGAAATTTCTGAGGATGTACGTCTGGAGTACAGCATTGTATGGTAGTGAAACATGGACTGTGGGAAAACCGGAACAGAAGAGAATCGAGCCGGCCGCGGTGGTCTAGCGGTTCTCTCGCTGCAGTTTGGAACCGCGGGACTGCTACGGTCGCAGGTTCGAATCCTGCCTCGGGCATGGGTGTGTGTGATATCCTTAGGTTAGTTAGGTTTAAGTAG
This sequence comes from Schistocerca cancellata, assembly GCF_023864275.1. NCBI lineage: Eukaryota > Metazoa > Arthropoda > Insecta > Orthoptera > Acrididae > Schistocerca > Schistocerca cancellata. The sequence continues at coordinate 184,430,536 of NC_064628.1, read as the reverse complement.
TTCTAAGTTCTAGGGGACTTATGACCTAAGATGTTGAGTCCCATAGTGCTCAGAGCCATTTGAACTATTAGAAGAGAATCGAAGTATTTGAGATGTGGTGCTATAGACGAATGTTGAAAATTAGGTGGACTGATAAGGTAAGGAATGAGGAGGTTCTACGCAGAATCGGAGAGGAAAAGAATATGTGGAAAACACTGATAAGGAGAAGGGACAGGATGATAGGACATCTGCTAAGACATGAAGGAATGACTTCCATGGTACTAGAGGGAGCTGTAGAGGGCAAAAACTGTAGAGGAAGACAGAGATTGGAATACGTCAAGCAAATAATTGAGGACGTAGCTTGCAAGTGCTACTCTGAGATGAAGAGGTTAGCACAGGAAAGGAATTCGTGGCGGCCCGCATAAAATAAAAAAAAAAATTGTTCGATTTGGTCCATCCTTGTGATTGGAGATTTGAGGGACTTCGGCCGTTCACATATGTAATAAAATGAAATCTGCAGCCGTCCTTTCGACGGTATTTATTATATAGGAACCATCCGGAAGCCACAGCTGATGCTGAGGGGATGGGACGTCTACCGTATACACGCTCCCATCACTGATTTCTGTATACTGCAACAGCAAAGTAGTTTCTGTCATTATGGTTGTAGATATGGTTACAGATTTCCGCGATATATCTCCAGCCACAGCACTTACATCCAGACAGACTATTCTTGGGTCGTCTTTGACGGGAAGTCAAATGATAGTTAGACAAATGGAAAGAACTGCTTATTATTTTAAAAGTAATTGGCATAACAGCTAGTACACTTATCCCACTGTGACAAAGGACGACCACTTTTTTCGTGGTAAAATATTTGCGATTGCGAACAGAACCATTACCGTACCATGGAATGCAACTCTTCGTTCGATGCTAATCGATGGTCTCAAATGTCTTAATTTGGGGTTTTAAAAATACGTAAATCCCTTCGTGAGGGATCCGGACTGTATGGTGGATGTATAAACATCGATGTTGGAAACGATCCCCTAGAAAGTGGCTAAGCTATTTCTCAGGAAGATCCGTTTTTTTTTTTCGGTGTGCTAGTCCGACAAAGTATGCTGCACAGGTCCTGTGAAGTTTGGAAGATAAGAGATGAGGTACCGGCGGATGCAAAACTGGACGACAAAGCGTGAGTCTTGCCTGGATAGCTAAGTTGATAAGAACAATGCCTTCGAACGGCAGAGTTCCCAGATATCATCCTCCTCTGACATACAGTTTCAATCTACATATTTCTGACAATTTACTGCACTGTCCGTAACTGCCGTCTATATGACTCCGTCTTCGTAACTTCATAAGTTGGTGTCTGAGATATGCTGCTCTCAGAACGCGTTTTATCGGCAATAGCTCAGCTCGCAACTTCAGCTGCGAGCTGTGGAGAAGTATCGAAGGAACGGTTAGGTATTTTCGTGATTACGGAGTCCTGGCATGTTATTGGTGCCAGTTACACTTGTAAAGAGTTTTATTTATTATTCATTTTACTCGAAGACCTAGGAATATCGGTCTTGCCCATTAACGCATGAATGACCCATCACTATAAATCAGTAGAAAATCTGGGATTCAAATTAATTGTAAATCGCGCCGAAAGTTCATCAGTGAATATTTTAATGAAACAAGTCTTCCCCTACATCTTGCTGCGACCGTATTACTGTATCGAAACATTAAAATATCTCGGAATAATGAGGGATGAGCTTCTAATTTTGGACTAAAGGAATATAGTGGCAAGTAGGAAATCTCTTACATATTAAAAACCAAATAATTTCAAAATATTTCCTCCCAAAATAAAATCAAATCTAGTTCATCTACTGCTCTTACAGCATCTCTGCCGTGGTGCTATTTTTCACAGTGGCGTAAATAGAGAAACTTCAGATGACTCGAGCTAGCCACGGAATCTCGCATAACAAATTTGTGCCACATTACGTTGCGGCATCACGATAGTCCTTAAGTGATTTAAGGTGGATACGGCCGGATAGGCGTAGTGATTTTCGTACACACATTGGTTTGTTAGTGAAATGGATCACTATCCACTGCACTGAAACAGCTGAATGTGCATATTAGTTAAGTGTGAAATGTATAGGCAATCGTATTACTGAGTTTTTCAAAATATCCGTGACGCGCATGCTTCGTTATTTTCACCAAAAGCGTAAAACAGTATAAATTATCTTTACGGTATAGTTGTTAATGTAGACTGGGAAGACTGAACTTGTCAAAGCAGTAAATAAGATACAGTATTGTAGTCAGACTGTTGTAGCAGAGTGATAGCATCAAACTGCTATTAATTATAATCAGCAGTTGCGCTCTCATAACAATGCCTGGCTCAGTCAAATCATAAATAATTATTTAAATAAAAAATGTTTTAATAAACATGATTTCAAAACTGACTAGAAAGTATTAAACAATATTTCCCAGTCGTATACAGATTCCCTCCCCATACAGGTAGTCCAGGAAATGTGTGCTTGTAAACTTTTAATAGCAATGAAAATATTTGGGTAATGTAAAACAAAAAGAACCTGAGGCCCATGCAAGAAATAATTATAAGGATATGAACTATACGTGCATGAATTATGTATTGCAAGTGTGCCAAGATTTTCGTTTTAAATTCTAAAATATTTTCATAATTAAAAGATCACAAGCACAATTTTTAAAACTGTATAGTGTTAAAAAGTTTTGTATTCAAATATTTTCTGCTTTTTAGCCTTGTGAGGTCAAAATTTTCAACCTAATTCAAGTGATTCTTGAGTTTCTCCCGGCGTATTTGATAATCAAAATATCCACGGGTATGCTGCCGGTCTATAGTGTCCAACGGACACTATAGACCGGCAGCATACCCGTGGATATTTTGATTAACCTAATTCAAGTTTTTCGACGAGATTATAACAGAGACCTGTGGTAAATTTCGGGATTACTTCAGTATCTGTTTGCCTGAGTCAACCAATATATTGCTTCCTCCTACGACGATGTCATGAAAAGACCTTAAAGGTAAAAATTTGACAGAATCGATCTCACATGGGGCTTATCAGTAACCGTTCTTACCAAAAAGTATTCATTCGTGGAACATAAAAAGAGGGAAATACCAGTGCTACACGAAGTACCCTCCACCACTCAACAGACACGAAATTGGATACATAATTCGTTGTCAACGAGTTTGAGCTATTATGATCGTTTAATGTGTCTCATTAGGAAATGGTTGTGGTAAATAAGGTACACTCCGCTAGACACAAACAAGGGAGAAAAGTAATATTTATTTCATTGTCATCCGTTTCTGAGCTGTGTTGAAAGTTTCAAGTCTCTAGATTATCGAGGTTACCTTAAAATCAGTTGCAAAATTTGTACCGAACAAACGACAAGAAAGCGACCTTGTAAGAAGGCGCTAAAATAGCGCTCTTGTTAATTGACACCTCATACACAGGTCGTTAATGTTTCACGCCGAACGATAACAACTCTGGTTGTTCATACAGCAATATGGAAGAAACACAAAGCAGATTGTACACAACTCGAAAGTTGCAAAAAGGCTAGGGTCGTTATTTCACTTAAGTGAAGTAAGCTGTGGCAGTGTGATGCAAACTCTTTCACTGGACGACGATGTACTGCCCCGAGTGAATGTATTTGACGGCTTTTCAAGTAATTTATTTTATAATCCTTTTCGTTAATGTTATTGACCTATAGAAATGTTAGGTGAATTGTAAAATTCTTTGAATTTGTGAAAACATTTAATTGAAAACTTTTAGCTTTAGCTCTTTCGCGTAGCGAAGGTAACGGTTCTTCCTTCAGTCATTTTTTTTTAAACAGAGTTTCAACACGTGCAAGAAAACATCTCACACCTTATATGGACGTTTGTTCAATTCAGTATACAAAATTCGTTAGTAGCTGCAAACAAACGTGCGCCATTAATCTCTAAAAATAAAATGGTGACCTGTAGATAAGATCTTTCAGTTTATTGCTAGTATAAGCGAGTATTTTATGAGAACAACTAGTCGTAAACCGACTAATTTCCTCGGCGACTCATGTACTACTGCTGACGAGGTACGGCCGACCCAGGAGAGGTGGCAGCATTTGTCTGCGGTTTACAACCGTGGCGAGGGCTGTTCAAACGCGCCACAGGCGGATGAAACTTTAAGACCTGCAGTTGGAGTCTAAGCGTCAGCTCCGTGACGGAGTGAGATCATTAGAGCTGCCACGGAACTCACTTTATGGGACCGCACAACGCGACATGACGGCGCCGCCGTTCAGTTCCAACAGGTCCGTCCGTCCATGTGCTCATCCGCGCTGCCAGGTAGCCACTCAGGCTTATTTCGCATCTACCCGGCACCCCGCATTCGACACCGGCTAGCCCGTTGTGAGGGTGAGGCGCTTGCGGGATGATTCACACCACGCCGACAGGCGACGGGGACGGCTAAACGACAGCCAGGCCGGGGCTGCGGGATGCCGGCGCCCCCCACTGTGTCGGCCCGTTGTCGGTGTCGTGCGGAAACAAAGGCGCAGATGCAGAACAGTAGAGCGCTACACTTCTACCTGACAACTATGGTGTGCGCCGGCCGCGGTGGTCTCGCGGTTAAGGCGCTCAGTCCGGAACCGCGGGACTGCTACGGTCGCAGGTTCGAATCCTGCCTCGGGTATGGATGTGTGTGATCCCCTTAGGTTGGTTAGGTTTAAGTAGTTCTAAGTTCTAGGGGACTCATGACCACAGCAGTTAAGTCCCATAGTGCTCAGAGCCATTTGAACCATTTTTGAACTACGGTGTGCCGGCCAGTTGTGTTTAGCTTTGTTGGTGGTTCAATCTGTTCTGGACATGTGTCATCGCGGAAATTGATACCGAAATCCTTATAACATTAGTTCAGGAACGACCATCTTGTGGGACAAGACTTTAGGTACTTACAAGGACAGAATACTAACGAGGAATGCATGGATAGAATTTTGCAAAGAACTGAACGAAGGCTTTGAACAGATGTATGACAAAGATAGAGATGATTTTCTTTATTTTTTACTTTAAACACAAAAAAAATTACATCAGAGGCACATTAAATTTTAGATAATTTCCATTTCACAGATCCCTCTGGTCTCATAAAATAATCCGTCATCATTTTTCGTACATTATTGTCAGAAATTTCCCCATGTACACATTCACTTCTTGTTATACTTCCATGTCCAGTTACGGACAATGTACCTTTGGGGCTGCAGCCTTCCTTTTTAAGAATGGTATTGAGCAAAACAACACACGCCTTCACAATGTTAAGAGTAAAATCGGGTCTTAAATTAAAATCTTCCATTTATTAGTCAGTATCCCAAATGAATATTTTACGTACCTCCGAGCTCTTAACAGGCGATAATTGAATACTCTTCTAGCAAGTGTTAATTGGTGTCCAGAGGATAGTCGTAGAAGCAGTTGATGCAGTCCAAACGCTTCATCACCAATTACAAAAAAAAAGGTACCTATGGACTTACTGTACTACAAAGGCACCTGTCTTCAGGAATTACTATTTTTTCCATCAGTGAATTTCACAAAGAACATTCTTTAAATATAGTAGAATCACTCTCTTTGCTATAACTGCCGACATCTACGTAGGTAAATGTAAGAGTCAGCCACAGCCCTCAACACTATGATGAATATCCTTTGTAATTGTAGTACATTGAGTTATATAGATGGACGATACCACTGTGTTTTCCATCTACAGCTCCAATGCAGTGAGGCAATTTTGCTCTTTGCTCAAATTTTCCAGCAATGTTTTCAAAGTCGCCATTGGTGGGTAGAGGCATACATTCATAACGAATAGACCAAATAGCTTGCCTCACACGCATCTGACTGTTTTATTGATTGTGGAAATGCCAAGCCTGTAACCATAATGAAGTTCTGTGAACGTGCAGCCACTGGTCAGATATCTGGAAAAAAATAACTGTTTCAGTAAAAGTACATTTTTATATATTTCTGGAAAAGTGGGTAGTGTATACCTAACGTAACAATAATGGAAGAAATAAAGTGAACAATCCTATTATTAGGACCATTCTGTGCCCAGTGGTCTAATATAGGATAGAATTCCCGCATGATCATCACAGATATTGGTGAAACTATGTACGAACATTTGTACACATCCCCAATTAACAATGGCGGTGTTCTACTTTCGCGAATTAAATGCTTGTGGAAATATACGCACCTGTTTCACACCATACCACACCATTGCATAGTGCGCCCACAATTTTCGACAGCATTGAGACATATCTCCGGCAGTATTTTCGTGAAAGAAAGAAGTCTACGACATGTTGTACAACGTTTTGCTCTCTCTTAAATGAAATAATAGAAAGAAGATTGCATTACCAACTTTCATACACATAACTTGAAGCTGAGTCGAGCGAAAAAATAACCCAATGAAAAAATGTGAAGTTTGGCCTTTCACTTCTCGGGAAGAAATTGCGAAATAAACCTGAAACTTTGTATGTAATAACTTACCCACATGTGGTTTTACAGTATAAAAATTTTGATCTCCCACTGCTCTCCAATACTTTTGAAATCGAGAGCATAACTGAATGGGTTTCTAAAACTTCTCCGCTTTTCATGACGTATTATTTTAGACAGGATGAATACCAATAACTTTTTTGTAAGGGTAGAAGTGTGACGTAGCACTTCAGATAGTATTCTTGTTTCAGGCAAAGTTGTTATGACGTAGTGGGCGATTATTCACGATTTTTTCCACAGGAGTGAGAGGATGTATAAGTCATCCGTAAAATATGGCAGTGAGAGCCAGCCACCCAGAACGTATATATACAGTCAATAGCTTCAGTTTTTGAAGAAAACAATAGAAGGACGTCCGACTGCCGACAGTTTCACACACACTGATAATGATGAGTATGCAGAAAGATAATTTTCTGATGACACTTTTTCGGTCACATGACGCTCAGCTTCGAGAAAATGGTGGTAATGAGACAATCACAAAGGAAATACGTAGTTTTAAAACAGTAGAATCAAGCAATAATAAAAAAAGGAAATTTGACCCAGTACAGGTAGAGGTGATTAATGCGCTACACAGGAAACGCAATCGGCGTATATCTTTTTCAGCGGGATAGTTCCAACTTTGGAAACATTTGATGACGATGAGGGACTCGAATTTCAGTTAAGGGTTATGCAGCTTCTCTCCGAAATTAAGAAACATAAGGAGTCGTCTGAAAACGTTAATACAACCGCTCACCCTAGTACCTCACGTAGGTTTCCCTCTCTACCAGGAACAACAATCTACAATAATCAACCACCCACTACCGACACACAGTATTGCGAACGAGCAGTGGAAGAATTTTCCGGAATATCTTCCGGATCCCTACGCTTCATAAGTCACTAAAAATTCAGTATTGAGTCGCTTAATGTTTAACCAATGTTTTAATTTTTTAAGGTGATAACAAAAATTTACATCCTTTAGGATAATGATTTATTTTTAAATTTTAGCTACTGTTTTCTTTCCCACTCACCTGATTGTAATTGCCAACATTTGTATAGGCTGGATACGTGCCGGCCGGTGTGGCCGTGCGGTCTAGGCGCTTCAGTCTGGAACCGCGTGACCGCTCTGGTCGCAGGTTCGAATCCTGCCTCGGGCATGGATGTGTGTGATGTCCTTAGGTCAGTTAGGTTTAAGTAGTTCTAAGTTCTAGGGGACTAATGACCACAGATGTTAAGTCCCATAGTGCTCAGAGCCATTTGAGCCATTTTTGCTGGATACGTTCTCGGAAGGATGTATTACGGCGCTGAATTAAACTCTTCATTTGTGCATGTAGATCGTCAGAAGTTCGTTAACTCATCCGAAAATAATTAAAAAACTTATCTTCACCTGGCGTTAATTCCTCAAAAAGAACAACGAATGCACCCGATTCGTCTCTTCTCATATTGAGTGGACGGACCCAATGCACTCTTCTTCTTCTTCTGTTTTTCAAACGTCTGTACAGAGGTACCACGCTAATAGCTGGACTTGCTCCATTTGTAGTCGAGTTCAACTGAATACGCACAAGACACGTGCGACTGTCGGCTACGTGTGAAGAGGCGGTAGGTCCCATGTCGGCCTGGCAAAAGTGCCGGCTTGTCGGCTCCCTGGTTGATGTAAACTAAGCCTTTCACACAGGTACAGGTCACGACAATGCAACTTCTATGTCGACTTTTACCCCCATCATGTAAGAATGTTACGCAATCTGGGCTTTTATCTTCGATTTTACGTTTCTCGGCATCTTTGTCACGCTTCCTTACAAAAGCTATAACAATTTGTGAGTGGTGTTTCATATTATTGATAGAAAAATATTATCACCGCAAAAAAAAAAAGTTAAATGAAGAAAAATATCTGAACAGCAGGGACAAATAGTGGTTACTTTACGCCCTCCACGTATTTGAAACACCTGTTATCATTCATTTACTGGTGTAAAAGGTCTATGAAGTTCAAAACCTTGACGGTACCTTTGCATAACCATATACTTATTAATTCCACTCATATGACTGCATTAGAGTAGTCAGTAAGTTTAATTTAATACAAATCCATGTTACAATGAAGAGAAAATTAAAGATTACTCAGCCATGATGGGCGTAGTCTTTTTATCGATATATGCCTGCTGTCTTTCTCCTGCCGACCAGAGATCTAATATTCCCGTCATGTTATTTACAATTGCCCACCTTTCCTCGTCCTCATCTCTGCTTCTGTTTTCTTCCATATTTCCTGCTAAATTTATCCTGTTATTTAGCACTCTTCTTCTATCTATATGATTTCTTCTTCAGATTCTATTATACCCATACTGCTCACACACCTTTCTATTGGTGTAAGATAATTAGTTCTTTTCTCTCTTCTTCTTCTTGTTATTATTGTTTCTAATTCATATACAAACAGAATCTTCAAACATGGTTATTTGAGTATAACAAATATGTAAACAAAAAGTAGTGCAACATATTCACCATTTTGAGAAAACAGCATATACTATTGCTTCTTGCAACCTTTTCCCAGAATGATGGAATCCAACTTAGGTACGTACCGAGATCTGTAGCATCTCTCGAAATACAGCAACTAATTTGATGTCCATTGCCATTGGAATAACATAGTTTTGGATACGTCTAGTAGCTTGATGGCAAGTGAGTTGAGATTCATCTAGAAATACATCTGCTTCCGTTGTAAATGACGTTGGTACCATATATTTTAACGGAAGAAAACGGTCGAACATCAGTGTTTAACTTTCTATCATCGATGGTTTCATTTGAGACGGTGCTCAAGTTCTGCATGGACAAAGATAGGCGAGAATATCGCACGTGTCATTTTAAAAAGAAAAACTCCGCTTTTTTCATTAAAAGGTTCAGAGAAACCACGGAAATCCTAAATCTCGCGGAACCCTCTCTTGGAATAGAGTCCAGCGTCGTCAGCATTATATCATCTAGTACGTCGACTTCTCATTCACTGTAATCGTCCTGGAATGACAAAATTTTTGAGAGGCAGAGATGTCTGATGGAGCACACAGTAAGAAGTATCCACATTACTCAAGTGGCGACAGTGCAATATATATATATATATATATATATATATATATATATATATATATATATATATGAAGATGGTATCTGTTCTTTCGGACATGTCCGGAAGAACAAGCAACATCTTCATAGATATATATATATATATATATATATATATATATATATATATATATATATATATATATATATAAAGCTCAACGGCCATTTGACCATCTTCTTCTGTGCGGATGCACAAACAGTGCCCAAATTCTTACGGGAATCGGCAAAAAGCCGCGAGTAATGGGTATAATGGGCAGGGGCACCATGAATATAGTGCGGACAATAATATGGGATTGTGGGTCTCACGGGAGGCGTGCCAGAGGTAAGTCCCTGCAGTCACAATATCCTCTGTTTCCTCGGTGGCTCAGATGGGCAGAGCGTCTGTCATGTAAGCAGGAGATCCCGGGTTCGAGTCCCGTTCGGGGCACACATTTTCAACTGTCCCCGTTGACTTATATCGACGCCTGTATTCAGCTAGAGGTATTCATTTCATTGGAATGACAATGCAATTTGTCTAACGCTTCTTATTTCTGTTCCAGTAGTAATAAGCGTCCTCAAGAGGGTGAGGGTGTGTGGAGAGGCACATGAAGGGCAACTCCCCCCCCCCCCCCCCTTGGAAGCTGGGAATTTTTCTTTCGTTCATTGCAGATTTATCTCGATTATCTAATAATCTGTGACTCCATTATACCGCAGACTTAATATTACCGACAGCGATGTGAAATATTACAGTTTTATCAGTCATTATACAGGGCGATTTCGTGATGATGTTACATACTTTCAGGGAGAAATGTACATGTATCAACTTGAAGTCTTACCTCTTGGTCCTGAAACGACCGAATCGAAACTTGTATGTGAAAGTAATTCTAATATCTATGACGGTGAAATACATATACCGCTACAACTGTTGCTAAGATGTTAGGGTAGGCAACTTTCAGAGCTAGTAGTGTGGACGAAAACAAGGAAAAATGTTCAGTAAATAAGGACTTTAAAATGCATAACTTAAGATCTTAGGGCATTTGTTCAGCCGATGAAATGTGTTTCACAGTAGCAAACAAAAAAAGTGCTCATAGGTCTCAACGTAAGCGTTTTGGAACACATTTATACTGTATTAGTTTTGTTTTCGCCATACTACCTCCTCCAAAAATATGGAAACGAAACAGCTTGCAGTAAAAGAGATTAGTTTCATAGTATCGGAGACGAACAACTGCTCATAGCTGTTAAGATAAGCGTTTTTAAGAGTCCAATCTCCGTGCTAGAAGAGAGGGCAAAAAACTGTGAAATTTTAAGATGGACATAAGGTATAACGTGCTCTCAAGGATTGAGAGATTCCCACAGTTTATGGGTGCAAAACAGTGCAACATTTACTCACAGAGCTATGAACTCTTTTTTTCACTTACTACGCTGCGCATTAATGCGACCAGCTAGAGAGACGAGTATTCCATGGTGCCGTCCTACGCTGCTAAAAAGTTGATTCTACCGGCCAGTTTGGGCATGGTTCCGATGTATTTCCTACGGTAATCTAGCCGTATACTGACACTCGGCTACACTTTACCCAGACAACCAAAAAATCAAGCATTAGTAACACATTATGTTTTTTCACTTATGCTAGTCGACAGTAAAAATATGGTAACTATGGAAGTAATGCAATACATTCAGTGAAGTGGTCGGATGTGTAGTTTTATAAACAAATAGTCACAGAAGGCATCGAACTTGAATAGCCGTTTTCAATAGTTTATTACCAGTTTCTCCTTTTCGAAAGATATCGATGTGTCATTTTTGTTTATATCCAGCAGGATTTTATCAAAAATGGTTCAAATGGCTGTGAGTACTATGGGAGTTAACATCTGTGGTCATCAGTCCCCTAGAACTTAGAACTACTTAAACCTAACTAACCTAAGGACATCACACACATCCATGCCCGAGGTAGGATGCGAACCTGCGACCGTAGCGGTCGCGCGGTTCCAGACTGTAGCGCCTAGAACCGCTCGGCCACTCCGGCCGGCTCAGGATTTTATCCTTCGATATGATGTTATACTCGTATTTCAGATTTTTAATTTCCCGTTTCAACCTTACATTATGAGGATATGAAAAAATTACTTTTGTGAATATGTCCCACCAGTACTTAATTTCAGCTCGTTTAGTCAAAGAGGTAGCACCCATGTGCATATTAAGATATTAACATTCAGATACAGGGTGAGGCAAATAAAAGTGACACGGAGAACAGAGTTCCAGGTTGTAAATAAACACAGCATAGGGAAGGCAATACAGTACTAACTATAGCATACGTAGAAAGTAACTAACAATCAACTCAAGGCACATTTGAGCCCCTGTCAGCAAGTCGCTGAAGGCAAATCGAAGCTAGACTGCTGGAAATGCTGCAGTCTCATCCGAATTGTTTTCCTGCATTTCTTGAAGGCAATGAGTCATGTTGCAATACACCTCAGAGTTGACGGTTCCCAACACAAAGTAACCGCGCACCGACGGCTCGGTTGCCCTGGGTGGCCAGCTATGGCCGCGACCAGACTGACCTCTGTTAACAGCTCTGGCAGTCGTGAAGACTGTGCGGATGTGCTCAACGGTTTGGCCGGCTGTATGCTACATCCAGTTGGAAGCAACTGTAGATCTATCGCTCCTCCATTACTGCTGCCAGTCGAACGGGCCATTTTGATTTCACATATCCTGTATATTTTCATGAAGTGGTGCCCCACAGCTCTTGTGTATTTGTAAAACGTGGTGTTACTGCCTTGAGGTTATGGTCAAATTCTTTATTTACGCAACGAATTTCAGTCGCCTGACCATCATCATTTATCACGTTCATGAAAGTACCCACAGAATCATGTTAGGCGATATATCATTATCGTCAGGTGATAAAGCCATGAATTTTACACTGTAATCATATCGTAATATAAATTAAATCGTCAGTCTATAAATTAAAACATTAACATTAAAATTAAAAATGTATGTTGCATGTACTATTTAAATATGCTTATCGTTTGGGTAGCAAAGTATTTTACGTTCAAAATACTAAATAGACAACTATCAGTCTTTCGAGATATAATAAATTTTATGTAGTCCTTGTCAAATTTGGGTTTTCGGACACGAAATGCCGAGTCAGCTGTATCAAACTTGGCAAGATTTGAATCCAGCCCTACGTTCGTCAATTGTCTGTGGACGCTGATCCCATTACGTTAGTTCTAAATTAGCCCAGCAGTACCTGACTATTCACAAATATAACGAAATTTTCTCAAAACCAGATGTGTTAACCATATCATTATTAACTAAACAATTTTATTATAACCACGTACGTAAATTAATAATTAAAACTGGCCACCATTTCTATAAATTAAAGTCTTTTTTGTTGTTTGCTTATCTATAAGACCAATAGGTGACATATTTGTTTTCACAGAAACTCGAACGTAAGTGGAACGTTTTAGGCCACACCACCATTTCTCTCTCTTTCTCTCTCTCTCTCTCTCTCTCTCTCTTCCTTTAGCTTTATGCTGATCTTATTGCTTTATTACAGTATATCACAACTTCACTCACACCTCTCATCACACACGTATAAATGAATCTTTGACGTCAGAGAGTTTGAAGTCTATTACGTGGGATTCTATTTGTGTTGATTACATGTACAAGAGATTTATCTACATCTGACCAACTCGGTTAATTAACAGAAAATTATTTAGCAGCGCTTTCGAAAATAAATATATAGTGTGTGTAAATTCAATTAAGCGCAGCATGAGAACGTGCCACTGTTTGACGTAATTTTCATTAGTAATTAACACGATGTTTTGCTTGTGTTGTATCTGAAAAAGGGTAAAATCAATTACTGGTAAGCAACATGCACAAGAATGCGTTCCAGTTATAGGCGTTTAATCAGTTCCATGCCAGTTGAGTGGCTTGCAATGAACCAGGTCATTTAACAGTTTATAAACTGCATTCCAAATCGACAACTGATGGTGAGAACAAAGTGGTGCAATGCATATCAAACAGAATAAAATGAATTACGTTATAAAGCAATTCATGGTGTGGCGGTGCATAGTCATATATCCTCTCTACAGTTGGTAAACCGCCAAACATCGATTACACTCAGAGCACAATAGCAAAAGTCTCATATTTAAAATAAGCAAGAATATGATACACTTATGACAAAAACAATGCTTTCACTGTAATTACTTTAGGTACATCATGAATGACATAAGGAATACCAGTTCAGGAATTTGTATGTGACACCTCTGATCATATAATTTCTATTAAAATCGTTCGTTGGGTACCAGGATGTCAAGGTGAAGTACATCGCATTGTGTCATAATTTTCTAGTTATTTTTTCAGTAACAGGACTAAATCTGAGATCACTATTTAATCTTTTTGTATAATTAATCTAATTTGCGAGCCGACTGATGTGACCGAGCAGTTTTAGGCGCTTCAGTCTGGAACCGTGCGACCGAGGATTTACCTCAATCTGCGCTTAGCCATCAAATACCACTGCGCGATTTATTTGGGTTGTGGTGTTTGGGCAGTAACGAGTTCAATCACAATGCTGTATGACAAGCCGACACAGTGGGCATTAGTAATTGTGCTGTGCGTGTGTGGTTTGTAGTCGTTGATGTCCACGGTGTGTATATGTCCGTTGTATTTTGGGTCACGTGTACTGTGATTCTTGTCCATGACGCCAACGTAATTAAACTCAGATTCTATTTCTGATCACTTTTGTTAAAAGATGGCTCTGAGCACTATGGGACTCAACTGCTGTGGTCATAAGTCCCCTAGAACGTAGAACTACTTAAACCTAACTAACCTAAGTACATCACACACATCCATGCCCGAGGCAGGATTCGAACCTGCGACCGTAGTGGTCGTGCGGTTACAGACTGTAGCGCCTTTAACCGCTCGGCCACTCCGGCCGGCTCCACTTTTGTTACTTAATGTTTTATTGAGCAAATCTTATATTAATGAAAGGGTATATTTTAGAGTAAGTAATATCGATCAGGATAGATGAATAAATTTATTTAAATTTAATTTTAACTTTCCACAGTACTTTTGTAGTCTGTCAGTCTCGCTGTTGGATTGACTACCATTCATTGTGCTTAAAGGCTCTGGGAGTATTGTAAGTGGGACCGCTGTCTTGTACCTGTCTTAGATACAGACTGAGATCGGTGTTTATGACTGGAGAAACCGTGGAGTCAGCCTGTCCCCCTGAGCTGATGCTCTTGCAAATGCGAGCCCGGCAGCCCCGTGGCCAGCAAGGAGCACTAGCTTCATCGAATGGATGTTTTTGTTAATAAATGGTCTTCAGTTCAGTCTCGTCACTTAATTACCCCGCCATCCAGTCCCAGTCGGAAAAATCCATTACATTGTGTTCAACAAGAATAATGTTTTCTGGATACTTGCAGACTATTTGTCAAAATATCTTCGAGGTAGTTCATAATTGTCGAAGGCAATATACGTTCCAAAATCCTACTGAAAATCGACGTTGGTGATATACCGCAGACATTCATTATTAAGTGATCTTTGCTGCTTCGCTAAACAGAATATATATGCTTCTAAGTTACTTATGTTTGCTGCTTTTATTGATTCAAATTCTGAATTATTTTCTGCGTCTTCACTGATGAAGTAACTTTGGAAGTTCCTGAACTATTTTCTCAAAACAGTTTTCGGAGAAAGAATGTAGTATGATTTCTGTCTATATACACTGAAACGCCAAAGGAACTTGTATCTGCCTCACATCGTGTAGGGCCCTCATGAGCACGCAGTAGTGCCTCAACATGACATGACACGGACTTAACTAATATCTCAAGTAATGCTGGAGGGAATTGGTACCATGAATCCTGCAGGGCTGTCCATAAATCCATCGGAGTACGTTGGGGTGGAGATCTCTTCTGAACAGCACGTTGCAAGGCATCCCAGATATGATCAACAATGTTCATGTCTAGGGAGTTTGGTGGCCAGCAGATGTGTTTAAACTCAGAAGAGTGTCCTGGAACCACTCTGTAGCAATTATGAACGTGTGTGGCATTGTTCTAGTGGAATTGCCCAAATCGTCGGAAAGCACAATGTACATAAATGGATGCAGGTGATGCGTGGGGGCTTAATTAAGAAAATAAAATGCAACAATTTTAGTAGCTGTGTGTCCGGTTACGAAGTTTCGTAACCGGTTGGCCCTGACTAGTATTACTACGCAATCTGACTGCATAAAATAAAAATAAAGAATGACAAGAAATTTCAATTAACACAATTGATTAATTAAGTCCCCTGCAACTATAAAAGCTAGGAAACAACAAAGCACAAGTGTAACAGTCCTGTGTGTGGTAGTGTGACTCAACGTAGATGTATCTGGTTCGGTTCTTCCGCAATACGACAAGATATTTTAAACACCATTTACAATGAAGTAATTGAAAAACCACAAATACTATAATTGCGCATAGAAACCAGAATTACAAATCTAATACATGAACACGATCCAGATGCTTTGTTGACTGTACCTGTGACCAAGAGGCATTGCCATTAAAGAAATCTGTAATACCTTTTTTTTTACCTCAGTATATATTGACGAAAAATACACTGTGATCATTGCAACATCTTCCATCTATACATTACACCAACCGAACAGCATCTACTCTCTCGGTCAACAGAACAACAACTGCACTCGACATCCTTGGAACTACTACTGCCCTCGACAACCTCTGAACTACTACTGCACCAGTGGAGGCGGCGCACAAATAATCTTTGGCGCAATCTCTGGCGCTGTGACTCAGTGATCAGACAGGATGCTTACGTACGTGTCGCCTGTTAGAGTCGTATCTAGAATTGTCAGGGGTCCCATATCAGTCTAAGGCTCGTTTCACACTGGGACACTTGTGACGGTCACCGGTGACGGTCACCGGGGACTGTGGCGAACACTACTGGGTCACTGGTGCCCCACACTGCAGCTGTTGCCAACTGATTAGTTGGTGAAATGGACTCGAGCGAGGAGGAACTGTTGTTAGTACTTGTAATGAGGAGGAGGAGGAGGAGGAGAATGAAGACAAAACGTTCATTACACATACATCCACAGCTACGGGATCGGCTGGAGAAAGGTTTGTATTATACCCTTTATGACGATCTGAGACAATCTGAGAAGAAGTTTTTTCAGTATTTTCGAATTTCAAAAACTTCATTTGATGAACTACTAGAAAATGTGAAAGAAGCAATCACAGGAAAAGACACTATACTAAGGAAGGCTATCCCACCAGAGGAAAAACTTGCTCTTACATTAAGGTAGGTACTGTAGTATTATTTTATTTTATTGAAAGCACATTTTACAGATTTTAACGGGTATTAATATACATTACAAAATATTGTAAAACTTTCACTGATAGTTTTAAGTTAATTGTTTCTCTGCCTGTGCTGTTGAAAAGTATATTAAGGACTCGTCACTGTACTCGGAGGCCGCTGGCGAGCACACAGCTGGTAACTGATCGGACAACCTCGACTGTCCTCCAGTGTAGCCTTGAACTGTTCCATGATATGCACGGTCGTGATGCGGATCCCCCGTAGCGTAATTTGGTACCGGTGCAAATCCTATTTGGGACGAAGAGGAAGCAGAAGCGCTGTAATATTGTTGGGCATTAATAATGACATTCATCAAATCTGATTTCACTTTCAATCTTGCATGACTGGGTAATTTTTTTAATTCAGGTACTAAAGACTGCATAAACAAGCTATCTTCGTCGGCTTCCTGTGATGAATTGTCTTTTCTGGCGTACTTTTCCTTCAAAATGTTATATAGGATATCTTCTTCTTCAAGACTCTTCTTTTCACGTGGCCTTTTTTGCCGTCGCTCAGCAGTTTTTTCACGTGCCTCCTGCTCTAAATTTTCTCCTTCATCAAACTCATTTCTGTCTTCATCATCATCATTTTCAATACTAGAAGTAGTGTTCTTACAGTCAGTTGTTAGGAATTGCAGCTGATCGAAGTAGATATACTTCTTCCTACCAGTTGGTGCAGAACCACTCTTTTCTGTTTTTTGCCTTAATAACTCTCTGGTATAACTGGCCCTTAAGCTCTTCCATTGCCTTTGAAGGATTGTCCCTGCAACAAACAAAAACCACCATAGTATTGTAATATCTAATATATAAAAATGAATGTTTGTTTGGTTTCGTTCGTATTTTATGCGCAGCCATACCGCTCATCCGATTCCGATGAAACTTTGTCACTTGCGCGAAAGTTATAGGCATAGTACAATTATTAACATTTATGAAAATGATAGTTACCGGGTGTTTCAGCTGGTTGTCTATAATGTCTACGTGTGCTTGCGTGTGTATGCTTGTGTGTAACCTGCATAATTTTGTAGTTTTGCTCCATATGCTTTATCTTTTTTTTACAGGTACTTGGGGGCCGGATCATCCATGATGGACTTACATTTTCAGTATAGAATTGGAGTATCAACTATCTCGTATATTATACGAGACGTTTGCTCTGCCATATGGCGTAAAATGAAGTCAAAATGTTTTCCCGACCTCTCGAAAGATCTATGGTTTGCCTCAGCTGAAGGATTCCATAAGAGGGCCAATGATGGTGGTGACGGGCTCAAGCGAGAAGTAAAGCCTTGTGTGGTGCAGTCATCAAGGTTACAAAAGTGGGCCTTCGGCTCCGAAAGCCCATATAGATGATGTTTCGTTGAATGTTTCGCACGCTCAGACTTTTTGATGGAGCAGCACGGAAATCTGCAACAATTTGAGGAAGAGATGCACCTCTGTCATGTTGAACGATTTTCTTCAATCCTCGTTGTTTCAGTTCTTGCAGGATCTTTTTCCGGCCGCAGCGATGTCGGAGATTTGATGTTTTACCGGATTCCTGATATTCACGGTACACTTATTAAATGGTCATACGCATAATTCCCCACTTCATCGCTACCTCGGAGATGCTGTGTCCCATCGATCGTGCGCCTACAACAATACCACGTCCAAATTCACTTAAATCTTGATGACCTGCCATTGTACGAGCAGTAACGGATCTAACAATTGCGCCAGACCCTTGTCTTACATAAGCGCTGCCGACCGCAGTGCCGTATTCAGCCTGTTTACATATGTCTGTAATTGAATAAGCTTGCCTACACAAGTTTCTTTGGCGCTTCAGTGTATTATTAAACTGGAGTCATCATCAACTATAGTTGACTAAGTGGGGTACCTATTTCGTACGATACTCAAGTTTCCTATGAAAGTCTTAGCAACTGTGTCTTCTCAGCCAGACGGTCGGTAAGAGGAACCAATATATTCCAGTTGTCAAGTATAGCCTCTAACCATACTAACCCACAGGAACTATGTAATTCAGTTTCACTACAAGAAAAACTGCTTCTGACAGCAGCAAACTCAGCCAACACCAACTGTATTTAATTTATCATTTTTGAACACTATTAGGTTCATTGTAAAAGTTTCGGCTGCACGCGTATCCGGATTTAGCCAGCTTTAAGTACGTACAATTATTTCAGGTTCGGTGCTTTCTGCTAGCTCTTAGTACTCTAGTTCTTTCGCAAAGCATCAACGACAGTATACAGCTATAACACCTACGGTACCTAGTACTACTCTCATCCTGTGTTTATCAAGTACCTTCTCTTTTTGTTCATTACAAAGTTCCTGTAAGCTAAAGGACCGTCCAGTCAATATCTCATAGTCCTCGCTATCTTTTTAGCCGCCTCCTGTGTGTTAGGGATCCATGAGCTATTGAGCGGAATCCGATATTCTTCAAACCTATCGCTCAAGTCAAGGAAGCTGCAGCCTGCACGATATGATAACCGTCTGAGCTACTGATTAAGAACCTCCACTCGGATTTGTACGGAAGGTCCACAGTCGATCCTGTCAGCGATGCTACAGATGATGAACAGTACGTTCATCTCACTAGCAACACTGGCAGTTTTTACCAATTCAGACAGACGCCGCTAACCGGAGAGAATCTCTTTCGATCCAAAGCGATACATATCACTAGTACCGACGTGAACTACCACTTCAGTGACCTGCCACCTGTGTTCTTTATGGCATACAGAAAAACTTCTTCCACATCTAGGATGACTTTCCCCGGTATGCACGCAGAATGCACACTGGACCTCTTTCCCTCCATGGCAGCCATTTCCCATTACGCGCCTAACACTGTAACTGCAAATCTCCTGAAATCGCACCATTTGTGAATGCCCGAATTTTGCAGCCTGGGAGGCTTCTTGTGATACCGGACAAGAGAGTGCATCTGTCTCAGAATCGGATCTATAGAATGTGTTACGCTGCCTGCCACATTCTGGAAAGATCTCTCACACGACCATGGATGAGGATGCAACCTCAGTCCAGAGGGTTACTGGGTCCGCCACTGTAGTGGACCGACTGAAGGACAAATGTCACGAGTTGGAAATCTCACCGATCTCCATACCTGGCTCACCACAGTAATGTCCACATAAAGAAGCTGTGTGGCTGAAGCAAGCACCACCTGGAGCTCTGAGTGGATGTCACCAACTCGGTACGCATTTGAATACAGCAATCACAGTCCTTATCCGTGCTAAACACAGCGAAACTCGACACTTCACATTTATGAAGATACGTGACTGTGATTGTAAATACACAAGGGCGCAAGAAATATAAGAACCTACAACTTTAAGAAGCTATAAAGCACTCAGTTAAATCGAAATAAGTCACTTCTAGTTAGAAACTCATAAAACAGTTAACAGTGATGTACTCTCTGGTGGTACTCAAGGTTGGAAGCTGCTAGCTAAATACGGTGCCTTAAAACTGTAACTGACTGTTCGAACAAATGGTAACCACTAAGGCGATACTCGTGTGACAGGTATTGAAAACATAGAATGTTGCCAGAAAATACACAATCACGCAGAAAACCTGTTAATGTAATTACGAGGCATACAGGTAAACAGAAGCTCGTAAAGTACTTGTCATGCGAGGAGGGCCTATGAGAACAAAAAGAAGGGAAGCAGTAACAACATAATGCGTCGATCTGGACAAATATGCGTAAGGGTCTTCGAACGTAGGGTACGCATTGGATGTCACCTGAGTAATAAGCCCATCAGCGGAATTTCATCTCTTCTAAAGCTACCCAGTTCGAATATAAGTGATGTAATTGTGGAGTGGGAACACAAATCAATAACCACTGTTACTCCAAGTTCAAGCCGAAATCGTGTGCCTACAACAGATCAGTTGAGCGTTTCGGGAGGTTGTTGTACAAAATCGCGTCAAAACAACGGAATGAATAAGTACTGAGTTCCAAAGTGCTGCCAGCAGTCGAAATAGCATAATGACGGTTCGTAGGAAGGTAAGAAGAATGGGGTACAAAGGTGGAGCAGCTCCCCATAAGCCACACATTTTTGTAGTCAGCGTTAAGCAACGTCTATGGTGGCATAAAGAGCGAAGCCACTGCACAGTGGACCGTTGGAAACAAGTGAATGGAGTGATGCATCATACTGAACACTCTGGCAATCCGACTGAAGGATTAGCATTTGGCGTCGAGAACGTTACGTGCCGTTATGTGTAATGCCAACAATAAAATGGGAAATAGGAAGCGTTGTGGTATGGGGGAATTTTCTTGTGATCAGGGTGTGGTCTCCTTATTGCACTTAAGATAAAAGCTAAATGGGAAAGAACAGGAACGCATTTTACTGCTTTTTGTACTGCGAGCTGCAGAGGAACAGTTCGGAGACGATGATTGTTTGTACGAGGACAATGCATCCCGTCATAAGGCAACATCTCTGAGGGAAGTCATCGTGTGCAGTAACATTTCTCAAATGGCCTAGCCTGCGCCTGGTTCCATCATAAACCCACTAGAATATATTTCAGATGAGTTAGAACGTCGGCTTTGCTCCAGCATCCAAAGTCCTTTGGTTTCGGCTCTAAAGGAAGAACGGGAATACATTCTCCACGTGACAGCAGCCACTTTACTGAAAGTGTCCCCAGCACAGTTGAAGCTGTTAGAAACACGAAGGGTGGACACAACCCCTTATTAATATTGAATAATGAGTGCCTCGATACTTTTCATCGGACAGTATTATATTGTAGAGCTAGAATGGATCAAAAATGACCTGGATGGGCTATGCATCTACACTCCTGGAAATGGAAAAAAGAACACATTGACACCGGTGTGTCAGACCCACCATACTTGCTCCGGACACTGCGAGAGGGCTGTACAAGCAATGATCACACGCACGGCACAGCGGACACACCAGGAACCGCGGTGTTGGCCGTCGAATGGCGCTAGCTGCGCAGCATTTGTGCACCGCCGAGGTCAGTGTCAGCCAGTTTGCCGTGGCATACGGAGCTCCATCGCAGTCTTTAACACTGGTAGCATGCCGCGACAGCGTGGACGTGAACCGTATGTGCAGTTGACGGACTTTGAGCGAGGGCGTATAGTGGGCATGCGGGAGGCCGGGTGGACGTACCGCCGAATTGCTCAACACGTGGGGCGTGAGGTCTCCACAGTACATCGATGTTGTCGCCAGTGGTCGGCGGAAGGTGCACGTGCCCGTCGACCTGGGACCGGACCGCAGCGACGCACGGATGCACGCCAAGACCGTAGGATCCTACGCAGTGCCGTAGGGGAACAACGCACCGCCACTTCCCAGCAAATTAGGGACACTGTTGCTCCTGGGGTATCGGCGAGGACCATTCGCAACCGTCTCCATGAAGCTGGGCTACGGTCCCGCACACCGTTAGGCCGTCTTCCGCTCACGCCCCAACATCGTGCAGCCCGCCTCCAGTGGTGTCACGACATGCGTGAATGGAGGGACGAATGGAGACGTGTCGTCTTCAGCGATGAGAGTCGCTTCTGCCTTGGTGCCAATGATGGTCGTGTGCGTGTTTGGCGCCGTGCAGGTGAGCGCCACAATCAGGACTGCATACGACCGAGGCACACAGGGCCAACACCCGGCATCATGGTGTGGGGAGCGATCTCCTACACTGGCCGTACACCACTGGTAATCGTCGAGGGGACACTGAATAGTGCACGGTACATCCAAACCGTCATCGAACCCATCGTTCTACCATTCCTAGACCGGCAAGGGAACTTGCTGTTCCAACAGGACAATGCACGTCCGCATGTATCCCGTGCCACCCAACGTGCTCTAGAAGGTGTAAGTCAACTACCCTGGCCAGCAAGATCTCCGGATCTGTCCCCCATTGAGCATGTTTGGGACTGGATGAAGCGTCGTCTCACGCGGTCTGCACGTCCAGCACGAACGCTGGTCCAGCTAAGGCGCCAGGTGGAAATGGCATGGCAAGCCGTTCCACAGGACTACATCCAGCATCTCTACGATCGTCTCCATGGGAGAATAGCAGCCTGCATTGCTGCGAAAGGTGGATATACACTGTACTAGTGCCGACATTGTGCATGCTCTGTTGCCTGTGTCTATGTGCCTGTGTTTCTGTCAGTGTGATCATGTGATGTATCTGACCCCAGGAATGTCTCAATAAAGTTTCCCCTTCCTGGGACAATGAATTCACGGTGTTCTTATTTCAATTTCCAGGAGTGTATTTATACAATCATCTCGTATTCCAGAAATGAGGTATTTACACAAATATGGAATATTCCTCAATATACAAACATTGAAAACGTAGGAAATTTGAATAATTAAATAGCAAATAACTACCGGTAGTCTGGTTTCAATCGGTGGTACGCAACCCGCTAACCAGTGTCGTAAACTAGTACGCTGCACTGTATGCGACGCGATTATTGACATCGCTCTCTCTCCCGAAGCAACAGCGACTCATATCTTCAGCAATTCGTATTGCAGCCGAATACAACACCATGGTCCTCTGAATCATTGCGCTGGCGGATACTCGCGTTTTGGTCGTGTTGTTAATCTCTGTTATCATGAGAAACGAAGATAGCCCTTCCAGTTGGATTTACAAGACCGTCAAGTGGTTCTTCAGTTACGTTGAACCTCCAATCGTCAATATATTCCTCTGGACTGAAGTAAGAATTGATTCGGAGGAATGGAAGATGTTTCTGTGACTTTAATTTCTTGGTGAGTGGTCAACTTTCTCGACTTCAGATGTGGCGACCGTCGAACGACGGATACTATACTGCCAAAAATAGTACTTAAATAACTTTTCCGGTAGTGTCACTTTCGACACAGGCGTCAATTCCTGTATATCACTGGCCGGTGCTTGGCGTTATAGAGCTCTCGGTTGTTGTTTTGCTCACCCAGGGTCCACATGCAAACCAACTGCCTAGCATCGTGCGTCCTGTTGGTGAGGTGTTTCACGTTGTCATCCTGAATATCGACGAGCTGAAATTGGAACAATGTATCCACTGTCATTTTGGCCTCCTAACTTTGGAGCAGAAAGAACCGTATGAAGCCTGTAGTATCCTGTTCCGCTGTGTTTGAGATCAGTGAACATCGAGAACATATCTTCCAACGTCTTCTTGAAGCGTACTGCGAGACCATTCGACTGTGTAAGTTAGGCCGTTGTCACCCTGTGAGAGATGTATAAGAGGCAATGAAATAAAAACCGAACACACGCCACAGTGAGACCATGGAATGGTTCCATTAGAAAGCAATAACCACATGTGTTAAGAAATTTATGCGAAGGTGAGACGAGGCAATCAATTCCTGTTTCGTAGAAATAGGTTGGTCACTGACGGGTCCACAACCGCACACACCGTTGCAATTCCTCGTCGGATTCAAACCGCTATCCATGTATGTCTTTCATCAGATCACCAACGATCAGAAGACCACAGGGTGAAAGATCTGGGGTATATGGAGGTTTTGCAGGGTTTTCAAACCAAATCGCTGAAGCGTAGCCTTTGTCAGATTGGCAGTTTGGAGGCAGGCATTATCATGTAACGGAATCATTCTATCCGACAGCATTCCGACAGCCCAAGACCAAACGGCAAAACCAACAGTGAAAACATCCCACCTCTTCGACCACTAAAAAAATCTCAAGCTGTTCATACAAATTCCTGTATTATCATGATAACCTTCTTCAACTGCTGGGGACCTCTACTCGTCGAGTTCCTCGAGAGTGGAACCACAACGTATGCGTAGCGCTTTGGAGAAACACAGCATTAACTCAAAATGTGCTGCAATATTGTCAGAGAAAAGCACCCTGTGGCACGCTAATGCCCGCCCCCGCACTGCTAATCAGACAAAGGCTACACTTCAGTAATTTGGTGGCGAAACACTGAAACATATTCCATACAGCTCAGATATTTCGCCGTGTGACTTTCATATCTTTAGCGACTTGAATAAAGCCATGTGAGAACAGTGATTTGCGCCGGATAATGAGGTGCTACAGTGGGTACTACTGTCGATCCGTCAGCGGCTGACTACGTTCTATAAACCAGGAACTGATAATCTCCTCTGCCAGTCGGATAAATGTCTTAATGCACGTGACATTTGAACAGAACAAATCCATGGAGCTGTTGTGGCTGGTGTTCGGTTTTCATTTGACTGACCCTTATATCAACGTGAAATTACCTCTGATCTAGTCTACAATAGAAAACGTTTTAACGGTCAGAGATCATCACACGGTGTGCTCCATGTTTCAAAATGATGTCTTCCACAAGGAACTTTTTGTTTCCAGTTCATCTGTCTGCACGGCTTTGGCAGCTGCGCAGCGGGTCAGGTAGTTAGTGAAGAGTATTATTCATGGATTCCCAATGGTCGACTCTAGGAACCTCCCTAAGAGGTCGATCCAGTTCGGTGGAATGATGCTGTTGCAGGTGGGATTGGTACCAGATTGCTGAAATAAATTCAACTTCAGCACATGTTTCGTCGTAGGAATTCCTTACAGCGGTTCACCTAGTGTCCAACCGATAGGTAGAGACCTGGCCAGTGATACCAGCGTCTGATTCTGTCTAGAGCCTTCACAAATCCCAGATGTTTTGAAATACTTCAGGATAGCTGGCTGTAGATGAACTGGGGTGACGAGAAACCGTCTCTGCCTCATAAATCGTAATTCATCTTGTAGAATGCCCTATTTCTTAACTAGAATTCTCCTTTGGTGGTTTCTCTAGCCTTTAGAGAATCTACATTTTTCTGCAGTGCTGGATCTTTCCTCTGTTCAGCAGCAACATCGTTTAGTGAAAGGATGACTGGTTTTCACCCATAATGCTTTCTTCCACCAAAGGATAGTTTGAAAGACTGTCGGCGTCCTTGTGTTTACATCCACTTCGTATACCACTATGGTATCGTACCCCTGATGCCTCAGTGACTCAGTCGACCCAATGAAGCCTTTATACTAGTGATACTGAATGGATGGTAGTCCAATCGGAAGACTGAATTGCTTGCCAAATAAATATGTGGGGAACTTACGAAATTCGAGCATGAAAGTACTTGTTAATGGACGAAACAACTAAAAGGCAATCTTTATCGTTTGTAGAACTGTTCATTCAGGACTTGGAGAGTACTCTTGAAGCATAAACTATCAACTTCTGAGCACTTTCCTGAACTTACTTTATAACTGCAGTTACACCACAACAGCTAGTGTTAGTGTGCTGACATTTTCATCATACAGTACTAAGACTGGAGACCGATGACCGTTGCAGTCTGGTCCCTTTAATCCCACAATCACTAAGACTGGAGAAAATGTTAACGTCTCCTTAGAAAGAATTAAATGCTGTTTCGGTCAAGCAGTTCCAGTAAAATTTCACGTCTCCACGAAGTAGTTCTTGTAAGGAACATTCGTTGGTACAAGAGCCCTTTATGAATCACCAGCAGTACGAGCATGTTCCTATGAAACTTCTCACATCATGAATGTGCCTAGGACTCGGAATATTTGTGACTCCTCTAATTTTTGCTGGACTGCTACAGATTCCATTGCCATTCACTAACGCCCAAAGATTTTAATTTATTGGTTGTTGAAGAGGCATATTTTCGGATTTATGTGGAGGCCTGCTGTCTGAACACACATGACCACGGTTGCCAGTGGCCTTAGATGTACTTCAAATGTCTTTGTAAGGACGTCAGTGTCATCTAGGCAGCAAAGGCACGTTGTCCATTCCAGGTGTAAAAAACAGGATTTCCATCATATGTTCGACGGTGGCTGGAGCATTACACAGTGTAAATGGCGTAGATTAAAACTCATAGAGGTATCATTTACCCGGTCAGCTTCAGCAGCCCCATTTTGCCAGTAGCCAGTCTGCATATTCTTATTTGAAAAATACATTATATCTTTCAAACAGCGATCAACAGTCATCTGTACGTGACAACGGATAGATACCTTTCTTCAGTCATAGACAGTCTATACAGAAACGCCTTGTGCCGTTTTTCTTTCTCACAAGGACCACAGAAGATAAGAAAGAATCTCTCACGGTTTAAATTATTTCATCTTGCAGAACCTTCTCTACTTCCTCCGGAATTAACTTCATCCAGCCGGCAACACGGTACGTAAGCGTCGGAAAATTAATGAATAAACTCCAGTGTTCATATAGGGTTTCGTCATGGGCCATTTGGTGTGTCTTTTCTCTAATCCACATTTGAAATCATGCGAAAATCGGGCCAGAACGGCTAACGCTCACCAACTTTGTCCCTCGGGCAGGCCAAATCATATTCGCAACTTCATAGTAGCTTCCTCCACTGCGTTGTCTGTGTTGATGCGAAACGCGGCTCTTCGTCACTTTCTGGACTGGTTCAGCTGTCCCCATGAACATACCTTTGGGGATGAGTTGTGGCTGATTGTGACAGTTTCTGATCCAAAGTAGTCCTTGACCACCTACACAGCACATGATCATCGCTGGCAAGTAGATAGCTCCGTCGTTCATGTGAGTGGTCAATTGTTCTACAGTGGGACATGTTTTCCCCTGTTCACATCTTCACATCCGTCATCCACCCTTCCCGTGTATGGCTCGTGGTGCACCACATTCACCTTGTCACCGGTCTGGGATAGCAGCATTTTACCATTCCCAGTGTCCTTTAACCACAGTGGCACACAAACATTCTTGACATAGCTGTTTCGAAAATGCTTCCAATCTGAAATCCAGTGATCATTATCTTTTGGATGTGATATAAATCACCACATTTCCGCAAAGACTGGTCGTTTTCCAGCGCTGCCTCCCTCCCCCCCCCCCCCCGCCCCACCACCACCACCACCCTGCCTCCGACGCGCTTCATGTACCCTTCACTGTTAATACTACGACCTGCCGCCTTGAGTGGTTTTTGCTCGTTGACGTCGAACATAGGCCATGGACCATAATGTGACTGGACCATCTAGTACATATGAAGAACATTGCAGAAATGATCATCGTGATCCGGTTTGAACTGGTGACGCCCAGCACGGCATCCAGCCACGCTAGCCACAGCGTCACCCTGAAAACAACACAACTTGGGGCAACAAATTAGCTGTATGTAGAGTTAGGTCAAAAGAGAAAATAACACGCCAATTTAATAAATTACTGCTCCAACCCTGTTACTCCAGAACAGTCTTTCCAAAACTGTGCAGGAAAGGGCTCTGTCTCTGAGGTGCATTACCCTTAAAAAATGCACTGCTTGGAACAATAAATCATACAGTATGGACGAGAGGAAAAGCCGTTGGCTTATGTTTACAATCCACTGCAAGGAGCGTCCTATGTAGTTGTGATTTACGAATAACTAAAATGTGACAACCTCCATAGCCGAATTGTTAGCGTCGCTTCTTTTGGTGCGGAAGGACTCAACTACGATTCCTGGTACCCCTCGGATATTTCTGATAGGGGTGTCTACAGTGCGAGTCACTAACTACTGCCACCTATAATAACTCCAAAAGTATGATAGGAGCTGAAAAATTTGAGGACAATTGTTGCATGGGTGGGGCCGCGTCAGAGAAACGAAGGTCAATTTTTTTTTTTTAAATGGGATGCTTAAGTTCGGTACTTATTTTCTGATAGCAGCTATCGAGACCAATCCAATGACGTGTAACAGTAAGGTCTTTGAAGGTCACCGAAGGTCATAAAGGTGGCATGAACGTCCATTTACAGAAGGTGTTCGAAGTCATGACCACTGGTATCAATGCAGTGCTGCAATTATCTTAGCATGGATTGAGTGGTATTCCATATCACTTCGGCACTTATCGAAGCACATGCTCCGACAATTCTCTCTCGCATATCGTGCAAATAGTAAATATTCGCCGAATACGGCGTATCCATCTAACGTGCCATTGACATGTAAACTCCATTCAACAGTTTCGCAATACGACAGTAATAGGAACGGTAAGACTACTAGCGTCCAATCAAGCGAATATGAATGATACATTCCTTCGAAGAACAACTCCATATGCTTCTCATTTACGGAGGGTACCAACGAAATTCAGTGATAGCTAGATACTTATATGCTGAAAGATATTCTCAAAGTACTCACCCTACATTTCGTACATTTAAATATGTGTATGATAAACAGAGCAAACGTCGGGGCTTCCCCAGTTTCACCACAGCCAAGCATAGCCTCTGATGATGATATGAAGGTAGTCAACAGAATCTAGGAATGTTATCGAAATTTAGCGTGGTTTGTTTACCAAGAACTTTTCGTCCAGTTCCTCATTGACCGCATGATGCATATTATGCAAATTAACATTTCCATGGTTCCTGCATGTAGACTCGTCAGTAAATAAAACCAAGTTGATAAATGTGTCATCCCTCTGAAATTGATGTTGAGCCCATTTTCAGAGTTCAATGCGAAGCATGCAATCCGTACCAGTTAATTCTTGGCGGAGACTGATATGGTAAGGATGATATGTATGGCGGTGCAGAACACGAACAACACTACTCTGGCTCATGCCAGATTCCCTTGCAATTTGACGTGAACTAGCACAAGAATCTCGAACCACAGTGACAAGAGTACCAATTTCCGTTTCCTCGTTAGTAACTTTCCTTTGCCGGATATGCTTCCGATGCGTTAACGCATTGAAATTTATTACAGAAGACAATTAGTCTTTCTTCTCTCTCATTCCTTGTCCTACGCTCATATTCTCCTGTGAGCTCTTCTTCTCATCATCTTCAGCTTGTGACATCGACATGTACATCTGAACTATCGTTGTCGGTGTTGGTTGTGTTGGTTTTCTGACAAGAACAACCATATCACTGACCTGTTCACAGTAACACAATGTGTGGCCTACCTTCGTATTCATAACAAATCCTACTACTGCAGTACCATTTCCTGCTGCTGTTGATACAACCCTATACTCACTGACCAGAAATGATTGTCTTCCTTCCGTTTCAAGTCACTGATCACTACTGTATCTAGACTGTGCCTTTGCATTTCCCTTTTCCAATTTTCTAGCTTCCCTACCACTTGCATGCTTGTGATATTCCACGTCCTGTTTCGTAGAACGTTATCCTTTCGTTGGTTACTCAATGTATTTCTCACAGTAAACTCCTCCTTTAGAGTCCCCTCCAGGAGATCCGAATGGGGGACTATTATTGAACCTTTCGCCAATGGAGAGATCATCATGACACGTTTTCCGTCACAGACCATATATCCTGTGGTTACAGGTTATGTTTCTTTAATGCAGTGCTTTCCATTGCCTTCTGTATTCTCATGCCACTGATCACTGCTGATTCTTTTATGCTCCGTAGTCTGAGGCGTCTTGTCAGGGTTCGCGCAGCTTCCCTCTGTCAGAAGTTCGAGTCGTCCCTCGGGCGTGGGTGTGTGTATTGTCCTTACTGGAAGTTAGTTTAAGTTACATTAACCCGATGCGAAAGTGAAGGGTGCGTGGCACAGGGGGGAGTTGTGTCCAGGGACTGAAGATCTGTCCCCTTGGGGCGGAGGGTTGAGCAGGACTGCTAGACTGTAGGGAGTATTGCTCACTCTGTGTGCGACCCCTCTGCACTTGGTGGATGCTGCTCCCCTCCCTCTCTGCGCGTTGTACAGAACACCAGGTGCTCTGCATACCGGCAACCTTATTCGTCGGCGTGGGATCTCGGCACCAGTCAGCAAGGACGCTTCACTGCACCTGTGGGTAACCAGTTCGTGTTCTGCCAAACCCAGGGGATGGTGACATCGCCTGGGCCAGGTTACCGGGGTCCAGATCTTTGAACGACTAGGTGACCGGCCTACCACCTGAGTAGGAGTGGGTCCTTGGCCGAAAGGTGGAAGCTTAGTCTAGTACACGGCAAACGGTGAGGAGTGCATCCGCCTCTCTGGAATGCGGGGTGTAATTGCCTAGGAGTCCTCGGTGAAATCATCAATGATGGGGCCACTGACGGAGACCAGTACGTTGGAAACCGCGTGCTGAAACCGGCTGCTCAGGAGTGCCCTTGGCCTAGCGGAGAGATCTGTGGGCGAGCTGCTGCAGCCCCCTCCCCCTCCCACCACCCCCTCATGCCAGAGGAGCTAGTCTGGGGCGAGAGGCGTGCTCCCAATCCATTTTCGCTTGCCCATAATCATGGCCAAAGAAGAGATCAGCAAATCGTGTGTGCCTGCGAGACCATCTATGCTTTCTGTTCCCTCCCCACAAGGGGACTCAAGCACACCGAGGAAAGTAATAGCGAAATGCATGTCAGAATAATGCAGTTCCTGGAAACCAGTGTTAAAAATGGAAAAATAAGCCAGGCTGCGATGCTGACACTACAAAATGAACTCGCTTCCTGGGCTATCGCTCACGCGAGGGACTTGAAAAAGAAAATGAAAGGTTGCGCAAGCAACCCATCAAATCATGGGCTGTTGTGCTGGCTCAAGCTGCACCAAAAAGCCAAACTACCAGAGAGACAATTGTTAAAGTGTCGCAAAGACCAGAAACAGCAGTCATTCTAAGACCCTTGCCCAGTCAAGACACAAAGAATGTTCATGAAATATTTACGACAATGTTCAATCCTATTAAAGAAAAAATAAAAGTTAACAGGGTTAAAGCAACCAAAAACGTAGTGATTGTAGATGTAGCAACAGAATAGAATAAAAATAAAATATTAGTCAAACACAAATTGTGAACCTCCTGAAAATAAAAACTCACTTGTAATCATGTATTATATACCAGTTACTATAGGCAACAATGAGTTATGTGTAATCATAAGAACCCAAAATTTTGACATCATGAATACTGAAGTGTTCAAAAATAAATTCAAATTATGATTTAAAACCGGACCCACGGAAACGGCTGTAGTTCACCACGTAGCCCAAGTATCTGGCAGAATGCGGAAAAAGCTCACGACTTAGGGCAAGATCTACGTTGGGTTCCACACAATAAATGAGCGGGACTACTTGGTGGTCCTCGCTGTCATTACTGTGGAGATTTAGATAGTATACATAAGTACTGTGATCGGAAGACAGCTTGCTCCAGGTGTGGGGCAAAAGATCGTATAAAGAGAAACTGCACAAGACAAGGAATTTGTATTCCTTGTACCAAAGACGTGCAATGCCACAGGAAGAAATTGACCCACATATAGGATACAGGAGCAGAGACTTATATCAAGGCATGATTATGGTAGAGGCCACAACGGCACACAGGATGCCAAAGAGAAAATCCTGTGCAAGAGGCGAAGGGACGTAGCAAGGGCTGCAAAATTCAAACAATTTTTAACCTTAATTCCACAAGGCAAATCACGAAGGTTGGAAATGGTGGACGCTAGCATCCAGACTGACCTTTTGGAAAAAGTGGCCGCTCCCTCTCCCTACTGCCGGAGACATAGACTGCCAGAAAATTGGGCAACACAAGACAGGCCTCCTGTTGAAGTGGGCCGACTGTTATCTGTCCAAGAAAACTCTGCTGTAGAACAAATAGTACAAATTAGTGCACTCAGCAGCACAAATGCTAGCACAATCCCACGTTAGCCCCTAGTCAGACGATTGGAGGTTGATCCTGTGAGAGTTTACAGAAACCTTGAACACCCCATGCAGTTGTCACGTCTGGAGGAGCCAGCTGTCCTGACCACAGCACTATAACATGTAATGCGTGTAGGGCACAAGTATGGGCGTAAAGTCACATTCTCAGGCATAGAGGCTGTTCGTAGAATACAGTTGAAGACTATGAATCTCTCCACCAACTTCGGTGCCATGCATGACCTTGTGAAGAAGGTTTTTGAAAGACTACATGAAATATTCGACTTAGATGAAATTTATAATCTGTCCTATGTAACGGAAGAATAGATTTTGATAGGCGAAAGAGCTTTCCAGAATCATATGTTCCCATGACAGCAGCAATTCAGATAGGATGCACATAATAAGAAGCTGGTCATGAAGGAGTTTTGGAGGATGGCGAAGGAGACGAGCCTAGACGTGCTCTGTCTACAGGAGCCATACTCTCTTCTACATCTACATCTACATACATACTCCGCAAGCCACCTGACGGTGTGTGGCGGAGGGTACCTTGAGTACCTCTATCGGTTCTCCTTTCTATTCAAGTCTCGTACTGTTCATGGAAAGGATGATTGTCGGTATGACTCTGTGTGGGCTCTAATCTCTCTGATTTTATCCTCACGGTCTCTTGGCGAGATATACGTAGAAGGGAGCAATATACTGCTGGACTTCTCGGTGAAGGCATTTTCTCGAAACTTCAACAAAAGCCCGTACCGAGCTACTGAGTGTCTCTCTTGCAGAGTCTTCCACTGGAGTTTACCTATCATCTCCGTAACGCTTTCGCAATTACCAAATGATCTTGTGACGAAGCGCGCTGCTCTCCGTTGGATCTTCTCTATCTCTTTTATAACCCCCTTCTGGTACAGATCCCACACCGGTGAGCAGTATTCAAGCAGTGGGTGAACAAGTGTGCTGTAACTTACTTCCTTTGTTATCGGACTGCATTTCCTTAGCATTCTTCCAACGAATCTCAGCCTGCCATCTGCTTTTCCGACGATTAGTTTTATATGGTCAGACTATTTTAGATCACTCCTAATGCCTACTCCCAGATAATTTATGGAATTAACTGTTTCCAGTTGCTGACTTGTTATATTGTAGCTAAATGATAAAGGATCTTTCTTTCTACTTATTCACACCACATTACACTTGTCTACATTGAGATTCAACTGTCATTCCCTTCACCATGCGTCAGATTTATTGCAGATCCTCCTGCATTTCAGTACAATTTTCCATTATTACAACCTCTCGATACACTACAGCATCATCCGGAAATAGCCTCAGTGAACTTCCAATGTTATCCACAAGGTCATTTATATATATTGTGAATAGCAAAGGTCCTACGACGCTCCTCTGCTTCACACCTGAAATCACTCTTACTTCGGAAGACTTCTCTACATTGAGAATGACATGCTGCGTTCCGTTATATAGGAACTCTTCAGTCCAATCACACAATTGGTCTGATAGTCCATATGCTCTTACTTTGTTCATTAAATGGCTATGGGGAACTGTATCAAACGTCTTTCGGAAGTCAAGAAACACGGCATCTACCTGGGAACTCGTGTCTATGGCCCTCTTGAGTCTCGTGGACGAATAGCGCGAGCTGGGTTTCACACGATTGTCTTTTTCGAAACCCATACTGATTCCTACAGAGTATATTTCTAGTCTCCAGAAAAGTCATTATACACGAACATAATACGTGTTCCAAAATTCTACAATTGATCGACGTTAGAGATATAGGTCTATAGTTCTGCACATCTGTTCGACGTCCCTTCTTGAAAACGGGGATGACCTGTACCCTTTTCGAAACGTTTGGAACGCGACGCTCTTCTAGAGACCTACGGTACACCGCTACAAGAAGGGTGGCAAGTTCCTTCGCGTACTCTATGTAAAATCGAATTGGTATCCCATCAGGTCCAGCGACCTTTCCTCTTTTGAGCGATTTTAATTGTTCTTCTATCCCGCTGTCATCTATTTCGATACCTACCATTTTGTCATCTGTGAGACAATCTAGAAAAGGAACTACAGTGCAGTCTTCCTCTGCGAAATATGTTTGGAAAAAGACATTTAGTATTTCGGCCTTTAGTCTGTCATCATCTGTTTCAGTACCATTTTGTGTCTAGACAGAGTGTCTGGACATTTCGTTTTGATCCAGCTACCGCTTTGACATAAGACCAACATTTCTTACGATTATCTGCCAAGTCGTACACAGAACTTTACTTTCGAATTCACTGAACGCCTCTCGCATAGCCCTCCTGCATTTCGCTTCGTGTAATTTTTATTTGTCTGCAAGGCTTTGGCTATGTTTATGTCTGCTGTAAAGTTCCCTTTGCTTCCGTAGCAGTTTTCTAACTCTGTTTTTGTACCACGGTGGTTCTATTCCATTTCTCATGACCTTGCTTGGCACATACTCATCTAATGCATATTGTACGATGGTTTTGAACTTTGTCCACTGATCATGAACACTATCTGGACTTGAGATAAAACTTTCGTGTTGAGCCGTCAAGTACTCTGAAATCTATTTTTTGTCACTTTTGCTAAACAGAGAAATCTTCCTACCTTTTTCAATATTTCTATTTACAGCTGAAATCATCTCTTGCAGGGAACATTTTTTCCATCTCTTATGATCTTGCTTGGCACATTTTCGTATAGTGCATATTGTACGATGGTTTTGAACTTTGTCCACTGATCATCAACACTACCTGGACTTGAGATGAAACTTTCGTGTTGAGCCACAAGTACTCTGAAATCTGCTTTTTGTCACTTTTGATAAACAGAAAAATCTTCCTACCTTTTTCAATATTTCTATTTACGGTTGAAATCATCTCTTGCAGGGAACATAGCATTTGCTGCTGTAAATTGGCAAGTAGTAAGCTTTTGGAATGACCGAAGGCCACCATTGTAGTAGTAAACAAAGCTTTACGAATCACAGTGCTTACACATCTTTCCAATGATCACTGTAATGTCGTAGAGCTCCAGTCGCCAGTAGCTATCCTATGTCTGGTGAATATGTATTTTCAAAAATGTTCAAATGTGTGTGAAATCTTATGGGACCTAACTGCTAAGGTCATCAGTCCCTAAGCTTACACACTACTTAACCTTAATTATCCTAAGGACAAACACACACACCCATGCCTGAGGGAGGACTCGAACCTCCGCCGGGACCAGCCACACAGACCATAATTGCAGCGCCTGAGACCGCTCGGCTAATCCAGCGCGGCTATGTATTTTCAATACAGACCCAAGATACAGGGTGAGCCATAAATGAGGAAAAATATGTTGTGAAAAGTGTCACACACTGAGCTAAAAACATAAATTCGTTTTCCGCATGTTCCTATGTCAATAAATGACAATGCAATTGAATGGTAAACATCGGGGAATATGAAGCGCTGAAGTGGACGTTTGGGTGTTACTGTGCGCCGACATTGGCCAAGGGGACATATCGGCAACTCGGCACAACATGCGAGTGTTGTAGATAGTCTAGCCGCTCACAAGAAGGCGAGGCATGCGGCGTCCAGCTACGGTCTGCGTGACACAGTAAGCAATGACAGCGTCCACATCTATCTCATATCGTTTACGCTGGCCGGTATTATGTATCGTGGCTAGTTGGCATAGGGAAAGGAACGTGAGGAGGGGCTGCTCTAATGTACATGCATGTTTTATGATTTGGTTTTTGTGTCCCAGTCTTAGTTTTAAGAAACGAGTACAAAGATGCAGAATGCAAAATACAACTACACAGATATGTGCCAGTTAATACAAACAAATACAATACATCTGTACAAATTGAAACTGACATAGAAACACATGACCAGAATATGCAGTGGCGGTTTAAAAGTACTGTTCGAAATGACGGCCACGATGTGTGTAGCAAAGTTAAACTCTTCGCAGAAAGGATTGCTGAACACGATCCTACATGTCTGTATCTCTTTGCGTAATATCACAGGCATGTTGTATTATGCGTTGAAGGGTGTTGACATCAACAACCTCTCCTCCATAAATCATAGATTTCAGACGGCCCCACAAAAAGAAATCCAGTGTATTCAGTTCTGGCGATCTTGCTGGCCGTGCTACAGGGCCTCAACGGCCGTGCCATTTCGAAGGGAAGGCATTGTCCGGGTAGCGTCACACTGTGCCACTGAAGTGAGCGGGGCACCATCATGCATGTACCACAGGTTCATACGGGAGGCCAAACAGTTCCGGTAGTGTAGCATCCAGGAAACGCAGATACCGCTTTGTGGTAGCACTAGTGGCCCTATGAGATGGTGATCAATAATACCACACCAGATATTGACACCGCATCGTTGTTGGTACCCTCGTATCACTGTGCTGTACGGGTTTTCTTCCGCCCACTCGTGGCAATTATGCGAATTCACAATACGCTCCTTCTTGAAATAGGCTTCTTCGGTGAATAGTATTGTTCGTGAAAAATGCTGGTCGTGGGTCTGACGCCGTAGGATGAAGTTGCAGAAGTCCAGCCTACCATGGTAATCTTCCGGCGGTAATGCCTGTACCTTCCGCACACGAAAGGGATGGTAATGGTTTCTATGGAGTACTCGCATAACAGAAGATTGTGACATTCCGACCGCAGTGGCGAGAGACCTGGTGCTTATTGTTCGGTCCTCCGCAACAGTTAGTAACACTATTTCTTCGTCATCCGCACTGTACGTCGATGATCGGCCATGACAACTAAATCCTGGAGGTGCTACACATGCACCATACTCCATCAAGTGCCTGTCCACAGAGTAAAACGTTTTTGCGGATGGAAGGCGCCGGCTAGGATACAGTTGCCTTGCAACGTCAGCTCTTCCATCTGCAAGCTCGTAGGTGACGTGGATGTCGGCTTATTTCTCGTTTGTGAAACTTGCCACGGTACTGTAGTAACATTGCGACGCTGCCGTTAGAAGCTGTCGAGACGGCGAGTATCGGGCAGAGTGAGCAGCGCAGAGGTGTTGTAAACAAGTCATGCACAACGCGGTTTCACTTCCGCTGTTGACCACTCTTTCCGCTTACAGGACACACATTCCCTAACATGGGACTGTACACTACGTTACCGCCATAAACGTGTGATTCACAAGTTCTGATACAATTTCACATCCATTACGATGGGGTTTGTTCTTTCTCGTATCTTTCAAACTCTGGCAGATACACATCAGCCCATTGGTGTGTCATGTGTTGTATCTATGGGTGAATGACATTTCGTGATTGTGAGGCTCGTCGGTATCTCGTTCAATGGTTAAAAGGTTTCTTTGTTTTACGTACACAGTACACAGAGGAGAACGAAATTAACAACGGTGCGTCAAGTGTTACGCATAGCAGCATGCGGTCCTCGACATATTTTTCTCATCTTTGACTCACCCTGTGGAAGTATACCTTGACCAACTCGTGCAGGTATCTACGGTGCTGAGAGGGCACAAGGTAGTAGTGGTGGCAGACGTGAATGCTAAATCCTCCCTATGACACAGTGGCACTCGGGATGAAAGAGGTGGAAACATGGAGAAGACCATCATGTCCTTACGGTTACGTATCGCTAATAGACAAGGAGACGCCTATACTGCCGGGGGGGGGGGGGGGGGGGGGCACGAACATCGATATTACGTTAATGTCGGCAAATATGGCTGGCAATATTCAAAATTGGAATCTTGGAGACAGGTTCACCACAAGTGACTATAACCTAATTACTTTCATGCTCTCGGACAGGGAGTGCCGCTGGGCCGTAGATTGTGAATTGCAGCTCAACTACAATAGAACTGACTGCACCGCCTTGCAAGAGAGTTTGACACCCTGATATGACCGGGAGGTGACGAAGACGTCAACAGATACACAGTGGAACTGGTGAGTGGACTCACCAGAGCGCTGAAGGCAGCTGTACAGAAGGAGAGCCATAGCTGCCTCTCCGTCGCCATGGTCTGCGGAGCTAGGGCAGATGCGTCAGTCTGTCAGGAGGGCGAGGAGGTACTATCAGCGAAGTGTCGTCTGTGAAGAAAACCAACGTTGGTTGCGAATCTATAGAGACTCCAAAGAGCAGTTTCAGAAGGAGCTGAGAACAGTTAAGTTCCGGAGTTGGGAAAAATATGTACAGAGCCAAATGGCTATTGATCCCTGGGGCATTCCCTACAAGACAGTAAAAGAGAACGTTCGGTCGCCAGTGGTTCTCTCAACTGTCAGGGAACCGGATGACAGGATCCTGACTGGAAACTGCTGAGTTCCTCTTCCGATGCCTGCTCCCTATCGATAAAGAACAAGAAGATACAGAAGAGCAACGTCTAATTAGGTAATCAGTTCAGTGATAATATGTGAATAGCACTATGGAGTATGCATTCTCCGAGGAAGAAGTGTGGCGGCACATATAAAACTATTAAATAGAGGTAAGGCCCAGGACCAGACGGCAACTGGTAACACCTCTGAGTAGAATATACAATTAGGCATTGCGTCTCAGGCTGTTTCCCTCTATCTGGAAACAGGCCAATGTAGTGATCATCAAGAATGGCCAGGACAAAGACACAAATGAAGTTAAGCCCTACTGGCCAAACTGTCTGTCGGACCTGCTGGGCAAATTGCTAGATTGGTTGCTAGCTGACAGACTGACGGCACACGGAGTGCTGTGTGGGGTGAGCGGCAGGCAGTTTGACTTCCGGCCGGGGTGCTCTGCGTCTGACGCAACTGCCCTGCTGGCCAAGGTCTGTGGGTCGTCTCCACTCAAGTACAAAGTTGGCATTATGGTTGGCATCAGTGGCGCCTTTGACAACCTCTGGTAGCCTTCGCTCTTCTCCTGCTTGTGGGAGAAAGAGTGTCCTAGGCCGCTATATGGCTGTCTCAGGAGCTGTTGTATGACAAGGGAGGTCTGGCTATCATTCCCTAGAGGGAGAGTTGGCATAAAGAGTACGAAAGGGTGTCCACAGGGCTCTGTGCTGGGGCCGCTCTTTTGGGACGTAAATATGGAGCCCCTCCTGAACAACCTGGAGAGCAGTGCAGATATGGTAGAGGCTTAGCCTACGTGGACGACCTCCTCCTGCTGGTGGGCAGACCTAGCCGTGAAGATCTGGAACCTATGATTGAAAGGGCGATGAATGTAATGACACAATGGTGCCAAAATACAAAAATGAAAAAGCGCCCAATAAATCAACATACTTGTTATTAAAGGGTCACTTTGCCAGAAACCCAACAGTGCGGATCGAGGGCTCACCAATTATTCGGCGTCATGAGGCATGATACTTGGGCATCATTACAGATGAAGGATGGAACTTCGCTCGACACATAGAAGTGGTGACCTAGAAGCACTGAATAACCGTATTGTGATTGGGCACAAGGGATTTCATCTACCCCCAGGCCTTATCAAATTATATCATAACACCATTCTCACCTCCGTCGTAGGCTACTGATCCAGAGTCTGGGAGCACAGGCTCACAAGGGTCGTGCCAGCAATGGCCGTGAGGAGGGTGCAGTGCAACATGTTTCTACATTCGAGCTTACCGTACATCTCCTGGGGGGGGGGGTCACTACTGATTCTCATGGGGCTGTGTCCCCTAGACAAAACATCAGGGAACAGGCAGCACAGGCAGCCTGCTCTCGGGTCAAAAGAGGGGAAATTGAAGAAAATGAACATATTCTGAGGGTGCAGGTTGGGGGTAGATATGCAATCAGAAGAAGGGGGCATGAATCGTGGCAAGAACTTTGGGATAAAGATGGGACGGGAAGAAGGACTTACCTGCCTAACATCAAGAAACGGCTCCAGCTCACACACTTTAAACCAAGTAAATGATTGCTGCACTTCCTTACAGGGCATGGACCGTACCCGGCATATCATTACTATTTCGGGAAGAGGGCTACCCCTCGTGTGTCT
This sequence comes from Schistocerca cancellata, assembly GCF_023864275.1. Lineage (NCBI taxonomy): Eukaryota > Metazoa > Arthropoda > Insecta > Orthoptera > Acrididae > Schistocerca > Schistocerca cancellata. The sequence continues at coordinate 184,390,420 of NC_064628.1, read as the reverse complement.
GTGATGCTGAAACAGGTAGTCCAGACCATGTAATCTATGAGTGTCCCCTTTTCGCTGACATTGCCACCGAATTAAAACGTCAATTACCGAGCAGAGACACTTATCACCTAATCAGGAACCCCTCTAAATTCAGAAAAACTGACAGTCTTGCCACCGGGGTATCACCAAAGGTCCTCCAAGAATACTGTAGGGAGAATCAATGATTCGTAGAACATAAATGACATTCCCCGCACCTATCCCATTCCGCCAGAGCGTGGACTGGCCGATCGCCGTGACGGTCGGTATCCGCCACGTTCTGGAACAGGGGGAAGGGGTGAAATAACGCAGAACTTGACTCATAGCACACTAAAGACGACTAACAGTAGTTAGGTAGTTTTAAGTAGAATGTAGTTTTTTGTACAACATTAATAGTACCTGCAGCTACTTTCAGTTAAGGTCAGCCCAGTGCCAGGGGCACGCCCACTGGGGTTACCTCGGTGAGCACGGCGAAAAATAGTAAGTTTATAGATATACTGGCACGCTTGTAACGCTACAGGACTTAGCTTGCTAGGATAGTAAGAATAATATTTCAGTAGGCACTAACACTTGCCCATAACGTAACTTAAATCCTCATATCGTGTAGTAAGTAGTAAAGTAGGAAATTTGGAATAGTAATAAATGCTGCTAAGAAAACAATTATATTGTAGATAATTAAGACCCACTAATGTCTAAGGTGGTGGGCTATCACGTATCAATATATTTGTTGAATAAAGTATTTTTTTTAAAAAAGAAAAGTAGTGTGTAAGTGTAGGGACCGATGGCCTCAACAGTTTGGTCGTATAAGACCTTACCACAAATTTCAAATAAGAAAAAAAGTTGATTCTTCTGTCTTTACAGTTTTCTACTCCAAGCACAAGCGAGTGCCCTGGACCTCAGTCCTCTCCTCCTCCAACTCTGACAAGGCCGTTATCAGAATGACGATGACTTCCTACGCAAGAAGTATGAGCCGCCAATGTTGATTATTAATCAAATTTTTAACTGTGATGGGTTTCGAATCCGGAACCGAGGACGTTCTGATTACTAACCAGCGACACCACCCCTAGAACACGTGTCCTCGTATCAGATGGCAAACTGCAGGAGGGGTCCTTCTGTGCTGTTTCTTTATCAAGCGCACATTGCTAAGCCCATATCCGGTGTCCCCTTTGATTTTTTTGTCACATAGCCTGCATCTCTAATGACCGATCCCAATCTTTCGCAGCGTAGTCCAGAATTCTCGAACGTTCAAATATTATGCTGAGCTTATATAACAGGCGGTGTTTTGCCACCGCTAATTTTTCAAAACTCCTCTGCTTCATGGGACGCTCATAGTCCATACAGCAGTCGACAGTTGTCCATATCGATTGCTCCACGTAATTGCTGCCAGGCTCGCAAGGAATATTTTAAAACCCTCGACGTCTCAGGCTGAGATTATTTTTAACAGGTTGCAACACATCCTTAATTTTCCAGGGCAGGTATTAAACAGATCTGATTCCTCGCCTGCTTAAAACTACCTATCTTATTGGCTGTCGTACAGCAGAAAGGTAACAGCATTATGTGCTGGTCGTAGTGGCTTTATTGAACGGCATCGCGTCTAGGTTTTCTCAACAGCATTGAGCTAATATCAAGTACGGAATATTCATTCCTTCTGAACACAGTGGTCGCTGATTCATCTCGGAGCCGAGGTGCTCGGTGTCCAAAATGATCCTGGTTCTGTGTATCAGGATGTACAACATAGCTCTCGGCTGAGTTGGATGGTGAAAGCTACGCCTGTTAATGTACAAGTCTGTATGCTTTGTCTCTCATGCACAGAATGTCGAAGTTGTCCGTCAGTATTTCATTCGACCACAAATCTAAAAAAGGCAACGTTCCGTTCTTCTTCATCTCCATTCTAAATCTTACGTTCAGATGCATGCTGTTAATGTTGTTGATAACATGCTGCACCGCCACCCTGCCATGTGGCCAAATTAGAAACGTATCGTCAACATACCTGAAGAAGCGGGATGGACAGACAGGGCCACTATTCAACTCTTATTCTTAAAAATACTGATAAGGCTGATGACGGTGGTGAACCCTTAGCTGTTCCATCAGTCAGTTCATAATAATTTCAATATAAAAAATTACATAGTCGCTATTGTGTGTCGAAATAATTTTAAGATTTGAGGAAAGAAATGAGCGACTGATAGTCTTAACGTTTCTTCTATTGGTACTTTTATAAACAGGGAAATTATGCCTAGTCAAATCATCATTTCAGCTAGGCTTATTCTCACGTGCTTGATGGCATTCGTAGACATATATGAGCTGTGCTCTCTCCCAACTATGCGTTTTCGTGAAATTCGCTGTCTATCTGTGTTTGGTTTTACGCCCATGTCGCGGTTACGTCGTGATTCTTCTTCCTTCTACATGTGGCAGCAGTGTTGTGTATCGATATTTGCGCCGTGTACCATCTTTGGTTTGGTGCATATAGTTTCCGGCAAGGAGGTCTGGAGTCCGTCGGTTGGTTGTTGCGGACAAGGGAAGTTATCTCCGCGCGGTGCAGTCGGCTGGAGCCGCTCGCAGCCTCTGCGCAGTGTCGGAGCGTGTGTGGAGATGTCCGATCGCTACGAGCTTCGTGGTTCACCGATCCAGGACGCCAAGTTGAGTAGTGGTTTCAACTACCCAAGCCAGGTCTATTCGTGTTGTGGTAGTACGCTTCGGTGGTTTGCTGTTGGGGAGGTTTTCCGGTGAGCAACACCGAGTGGTTCTACAGCTGAGATTTAGCTGACATGCAGTGCAATTAACTATTTTGATCGACTATGATTTGAGTGCACCAGTGGAATTTCCTGTCTTCTAGCCGTTACTGTTTTGGTTACCTGCCTTGAGCAGTGACGTAAATTCAGGCAGTGTTCTTTTGAGTGAAATTAACTACTACCGAGTTTCAAATTCAAGTGAACTAGCGGAATTTTCTGCCTAGTGGCCGTTAGTGTTCCGGTTACCTGCCCTGGCCACTAATGTAATTTCAGGCAGCGTCCTTTCCTCACCTGTTGTCTCTGTCGAACATGATGTGTAACTTTGACAGATAATGCATACTCCACTGTGGATTACCGCGTTGTAACATTGCCGGTTTGAGTTCTCATGCACTGAGTGACATGAAGCTAGTCGTTGTGTCGGTCGGTCCATGGCTGTCCCCTGGTTGGGTTCCGATGGATCAAGTATAGTTGGGCTCACCACCTGCCTCACCTAAGTGAACAGGGGGAAGACCGACCTCCCTGGAGGCTTTCTGAGTGCTACCGGTGTTTAATTGTCTCTTGTCAGCTATTTTAAATTTTAGACTTTTGGTTATTAGTTTTGTTTTCTCAAAATCTTGCAAAATCAATTTTTAAATTTATCTTTCAAGCTTAAACACTGCGGCTTTCTGCATGTAGAAGTTATTGTAATATATTTTAAAATGTTGAAGTTTAATTGTGGCCCTCAGTCATTGGTATTGCATCTTGCATATGCTGCTTCTTTAAATTATTTTATTGCTATCTTAATTGGATTTTTACTTTGTTGATTTTTAAGATTTCTAGTTGTTAAACATGCTGGACTTCTGCCTTTAAGGGTCTATGGTAATATATTCTGAAGTCTTCAAATTTAATTGTGGCCTTCAGCCATTTATGTTGCGCCTTGCATATGTTGCTTTTTTGTGTTTTAAATTATTTTACTGCTATATTAATTCAATTTCTTATTTTTTAAGATTTCTTGTTGGCCTTCTGCCTTTAAAGGTCTATGGTAATGTATTCTAAAATTTTGGAATTTCATTGTGGCCCTTAGCCATATGTATTGCACGTTGCATATGGTTTTTTTAATTATTTTATTGCTATCTTAACTGGACTTTTATCTTGTTAAGGTTTCTTGTTGGAGGCTTCAGCCATGAAAGAGTTGCATTCGGTAAAGATTCGGCTATGTGCCGCTTTGGTTGTAAAGATTATTAACTTACAATAAATGACAATTAGAAGCAGAAACTGACCTCAACCCTTGGCCCTTTTCACAGTCCTATTACCTGTTCTGCCCAGTTGGTTTAGCGGGTGTATCAGAGAACCGTTAAAATGTTTTCTGCAGTTGCTGACCACTTGTGCAGTTATTTTGACAGATACTTTGGCAGCCTGTATTTTTGAGAGCCGATTGTACTCATGATTGGTCTGAGTGGAAAGCCATTCCTTTGGACCTTAAGTAGAACCTACAACCTCGGTCGAGATCCTCTTGGCCTTAAATTTTTCACAAGTTCGTCAAGCAGACTTGAGTTCTTTAACACCTTCTTCGTCATCATGCTCCATGGTGACATGAGATCCTACTTCAGAATCCGGTAAGTGGAGCTCTCCGATGATAGATGTAATTTATTACGATAATCAGTTGTGTTGAGGATAACTTCTGAGCAGGTGAAACAAATAATTTTTTGCCTTTCACCAACAGCTTCAATCCTTGTTATTACATCCTGCTAATATTGGAATTGGGAAGGGTTTGTCTATCATTAATAGCTGGCCAGTAGCATCCTTTGCCTTATCTGCTGGAATTTAGAAAAATAAACGCTGGCTAAGCAAAGCCTGTTAAATAACCATAAGTTTGTTTCAACAACTTCTGGGAATGCGGTCAGATGATGTCGCTGACAACTGCTGATTTCTCGACAACTGCACACCCTGTAAGTTTCAAGGCAAATTGCAGGAAGTAAGCGTTGTGAAAGAGAAATTAAAACCTCTGTTTGCAACCAATTACTTAAGGAGGAAAACCTCTTGTGGTAGAGATGGCTTTCCCTTCTTTACTCTTTTATTGCTACATAGTTCAATAGTGTGGTGATTAAGTTAATTCAAAAAGTTTTTACTGAAGATGAAGGTGTACCACAAACCATTAGGAGGGGTTGATATTAAGTGAGAATACTGCAATTTAGTTGAAAGTGATTTTGGGTATGGGGTTGCATCAACAAATAACTATGGCGAACAGAAAACACAGTGCCTGTGATGTTAGAAAGTTTAGGCTACAGTGTGAATGCTTGCGAGTAAGTTTGAACGTCACACAGAAGCCAGTCATTCAAAATTTGTTAGTAAACTGTGCAAAGTCTTTACCAGAAAACTAATTAAATCAGTATATAGATTCTCCCATTCTACAGCAATGGTGCAGCAACCTCAGATATATATATATATATATATATATATATATATATATATATATATATATATATGCGGTAAGACATCTAGTCTCGGTTGCAAATGAGATTTGTGGTTTTATTTACTAATTTCGTCCTTTTGAGATACTTTCAGAATGTTTTTGAGGAATTGTGAGCAACACCTTGTAAAGTGGCATGGTCTCCTGACCTTCATGTCTTACATATTCTGACTTCACCATCGTATTCTGCGTATCAAGATGTTTCATTCAAGGCCACACTCGATAGGGTAGAGTCAATTTTACATACACTCCTGGAAATGGAAAAAAGAACACATTGACACCAGTGTGTCAGACCCCACATACTTGCTCCGGACACTGCGAGAGGGCTGTACAAGCAATGATCACACGCACGGCACAGCGGACACACCAGGAACCGCGGTGTTGGCCGTCGAATGGCGCTAGCTGCGCAGCATTTGTGCACCGCCGCCGTCAGTGTCAGCCAGTTTGCCGTGGCATACGGAGCTTCATCTCAGTCTTTAACACTGGTAGCATGCCGCGACAGCGTGGACGTGAACCGTATGTGCAGTTGACGGACTTTGAGCGAGGGCGTATAGTGGGCATGCGGGAGGTCGGGTGGACGTACCGCCGAATTGCTCAACACGTGGGGCGTGAGGTCTCCACAGTACATCGATGTTGTCGCCAGTGGTCGGCGGAAGGTGCACGTGCCCGTCGACCTGGGACCGGACCGCAGCGACGCACGGATGCACGCCAAGACCGTAGGATCCTACGCAGTGCCGTAGGGGACCGCACCGCCACTTCCCATCAAATTAGGGACACTGTTGCTCCTGGGGTATCGGCGAGGACCATTCGCAACCGTCTCCATGAAGCTGGGCTACGGTCCCACACACCGTTAGGCCGTCTTCCGCTCACGCCCCAACATCGTGCAGCCCGCCTCCAGTGGTGTCGCGACAGGCGTGAATGGAGGGATGAATGGAGACGTGTCGTCTTCAGCGATGAGAGTCGCTTCTGCCTTGGTGCCAATGATGGTCGTATGCGTGTTTGGCGCCGTGCAGGTGAGCGCCACAATCAGGACTGCATACGACCGAGGCACACAGGGCCAACACCCGGCATCAGGGTGTGGGGAGCGATCTCCTACACTGGCCGTACACCACTGGTGATCGTCGAGGGGACACTGAATAGTGCACGGTACATCCAAACCGTCATCGAACCCATCGTTCTACCATTCCTAGACCGGCAAGGGAACTTGCTGTTCCAACAGGACAATGCACGTCCGCATGTATCCCGTGCCACCCAACGTGCTCTAGAAGGTGTAAGTCAACTACCCTGGCCAGCAAGATCTCCGGATCTGTCCCCCATTGAGCATGTTTGGGACTGGATGAAGCGTCGTCTCACGCGGTCTGCACGTCCAGCACGAACGCTGGTCCAACTGAGGCGCCAGGTGGAAATGGCATGGCAAGCCGTTCCACAGGACTACATCCAGCATCTCTACGATCGTCTCCATGGGAGAATAGCAGCCTGCATTGCTGCGAAAGGTGGATATACACTGTACTAGTGCAGACATTGTGCATGCTCTGTTGCCTGTGTCTATGTGCCTTTGGTTCTGTCAGTGTGATCATGTGATGTATCTGACCCCAGGAATGTGTCAATAAAGTTTCCCCTTCCTGGGACAATGAATTCACGGTGTTCTTATTTCAATTACCAGGAGTGTATTTCCATTTAATCGATATGCAAATCCAATAAATAAATCGCAATTGTGCACTGAGATTAAAAAGTCGAGGCTGGCATACACAAACATTCAGGACATGATGGCCACAGGAGTTTTAGTTCAGTGGAGGCAAGCAGCCCGCTGGAAAGTCCGTAGGAGGGTGAGTTAGCATGCAGCTGTGCCAGCCGGCTGACTGCCCAGGGACCAAAACAGTTTTTGCCAGAGAAAAGGGATAATGGCCTGCATGTTCACCATAAAAGCAAAACCCGCTGTATTGTTTGGGAGAGCCCCAGCATATGCACTCCTTGATGAACCTATTGCGCAGTTTCAGAGTTCTCACAGGTGGTCAGTAAACGCCTAATGCAGATGCTATATATTTCCGTATTTGTCGGCTTAAACGGAGCGCCATTCTCCTATTTGTAAGAGTAACGCTGATTGGCGGACTATTCCTGACGCAATGAGCCGGAGGAGTGAGGGAAAGACAGCAGATGTTATACCCTTTTGCTTTTTGCATGGAGAGGCGTCGTTCCGGTGACGCTCTTGAAGCAGGAACACACAGGGGGAGTGAGTGCGTTCGTGAATGTACAGAGAGAAAGAGGAACATAGTCTCTACTCAGTACTGCACTGAGAAAGCACCTCTGTCGCTACCGAACTGGAGTGATACTCTATACTGAGTGCCTCGCGATTAAGCATTTGTTCACTGTGTTGGCCGCGACACTTAATGTGCGATGTGAACACAGACAGAGTATTAGTTAGCGCCTGCGAGCGAACGTTGAGTGGAATCGCAGTTTTCTGACCAGGGTACCACGCCAATAGACTAGGGGCAGATAGGAGTCTTTGACTTCATCAAGGGGTAGTGAGAGTTTAATTGGCGAAGGTCAGTCCAGATAGAAAGAGATAGTTTTGTTATATTTCAGTGGCGAACGATGCAAGCAGCACTCGTCGCATCTCATGTTACTGTGTGGTGCAGCGTAGGCGAGCCCCATCTTTCGTCCATTAGAAATAACATACTTCATTCACGTCACTCCATTACATTTCACGCAAAAGCCTCGTCCGTACTTAGAAAAATTCAGTCGGATAATTATTCATGTTGAGTAGGCGCAGCTCTCAGCCATTCTGCTGAGTAAATAACATTCTTAAAGAAAAGAGATAAAACGGCTTTGCCACACTTTGTATATAAATTACATTAACAGCATTCCTATCCATAAGAGGTAACCTCCTACTCTGAAAAGAAACCGGAAATTTGTATATCAGTTTATAAATAAAAGTTTCACTTGATTTTCTGATTTTGCAGTAAAAAATATTTTCCGTTCGCTTAATAATTTCTTACACTAACAAGCAATACTCAAGTACCCAAGTATCCCACTAGTTATGTAAGGAAATAGAATATTTTTTTGTCTTTTCCTTACAGCGGACGACTCCAGAAGATATTTATTGCTGGAAGTTTTTCAGGCATTTCTTTTCGGTATTTTAGTAGCGTCTGTTCGACTTCTGTAATAGTGTGGGACGGAAACTGCTTCTTGCAGGAGCCAAAGGGTACTTGTCAGAGCAATCTGTTGCGCAACTCGTCAACATAAAACCCATTTACATACAACCTTAGTTATAAATAGACGAAAGCTTGACAGTTTGTGACTAATGTGCTACCTTCAGTTCCCAAACAAATTCTGAAGCCTCAAAAAGGTGAAACGTGTAAATACTCTTAAAGCTTCTGCTGTCTTTTGCAACCTAGACTGTTCTCTAACTGTAAATTAATACAAAGTAAAGACGCACTTTTGTAAAGATTTTTCGGTTCCTGCTATGAAATATACGCGGAATGCACATGGTTATCAGCTTGGTACCGCATGGCACTCCATTATTTGCACAGTTTTCTCTCAGGAAAGGCAACAGTGTACGCTGACGACCAAGGCGACAGGCGACCAAACAGGTATCTGAGCTTGGCATTTCCACCAACGAGGGTACTTGGTGCTGTTATAAATTACGCGTGTGCTTGGGAAGTCAGATCTGGAGGCTGGAGAGATCTGGAGAGATTGAATAAGAGTGTCTAACTGTTCTTTCCACCAATCTGTCGTCTTCTAAAGTTGTGTCTCCAGCGCAGATGACAACTCGCCGGTCGTGGGATCTTCTTCGGAGGGGTCTGCTATGCTGTTAACTTGAACCTGTGATTGTGCTTTTTATGGGATGCCACTTGCCCAGGTTAGTCTCCGTTCTACAGAGGGCAAGATCTGTAGTACTGACAATGATGGTAGGCGACAATTCTCATTACTGTAACCTGTTTTGTCATATTTTAAATAATCACGCATTTTATACTGTCTTTTACGACACTCGACAAAGCTGCTTTAATTGTATAGTAACGTTTCTAACAACTTTCGATACAGAGTTCATGTCCGTTGCTCCAGAACGACCGAAACAGTGATAAGCGTCCGGCCCTCTGGAACGCCCGAAACATGTCCGGCTCTGAAGCATGCCCGAAACAGAGGGACAGGCGCGGCAAAGCGACCCGAAGGTGTCCGAAGCAACTCGGTTGCAATATCGTTACCTCATATTTCTCATAAGTAGTGAAATTTAATAACCAAAACGATAAACTAATAGGATAATCATGACAGACTGTCATACAGAAAACTGGGTTAAATACAAAGAAAAATGTGTAAATAATTAATAATGGAAATTGCCCACAACCAAGTACAAGATTCCCCAGGTTACAACCAGAACACACGAATGAGACTTCACTACCACCATCTCAAGAAGAAATTTATAGTCACATTAGAAAACTCAAAAACAATAAATCATCGGGAGAAGATGGAATTGTAGCTGAACTACTGAAAAACCTTGGTCCAAATTCGTTAAAAGAGATCACTAGCATCATCCAAGAAATTTGGCAGACAGAAAATATCCCAGAGGAGTGGAAGTGTGCACTAATTCACCCATTGCACAAAAAGGGAGAGAGATCAGACGTAAACAACTACAGAGGCATTTCACTTTTACCAGTTACCTACAAAATTCTATCTACATGTCTCCTAAAGAGGGCACAAGAACAACTAGAACATACAATTTCAGACTACCAAGCAGGCTTTCGTCCTAATAGATCATGCCCGGAACAGATATTCAACCTTAAAACTATTTTAAAGATTAAAGCAATCAGGTCAAAACCAATAATCTGCACATTCGTTGATTTCAAAAAGGCATACGATTCCATAGACAGACAGTCTCTATGTCACATTCTCGAAGAACGAGGCCTAGACACTAAAACCCGGAAACTAATTGAACAAACACTAACAGAAACCAAATCAAAAATTAAATTCAGAGGGGAAATTTCGGAACCATTCTCAATTAAAACAGGAGTAAGACAAGGAGATGGGATCTCACCACTATTATTCAATATAGTTTTGGACAAAGTTATGAAAGAGTGGGAAGTAACACTAAGGAAACAAAACTTGTGGAAGCCAATTGAACTAGGAAGAGGTAAAGGAAAATTGAACATCCCTTATTTAGCGTTTGCAGATGACTTGGCAATTATAACTGACAGTGAAGAAACAGCAGTAAAACAAATTGAGACACTTAAAGAATGTGCTGAGAAGGTTGGCCTGCAAATCTCCTTTGAGAAGACAGAATTCATCTGCTCAAAATTAGATATTTCGAAACTAAAAACAAAGTATGGTGAAATAACTAGAGTCAAGCACTTTAAGTATCTCGGTGAAGTTATTGAACCAACAGGACTTGAGAAAATAGCACAAAAAAACCGATTACAGAAAATCAAGAAAGCATTCGGACTTATTCAAAATATATATAACAAGAAATGTCTATCAAAAGGCACTAAAATCAGACACTACAACACAGTCATCAAACCAACAGTCACATATGCAAGTGAAACACTCTCCCTGAATAGAAAATTAGATTTACACGAAATTAAGAAAGTAGAGAGAAAAATTATTAGAAAAATCCTAGGACCACGATACACACAAGATGGATACAGGCTGCAGACTACCGAGACAACCGAAAAAATATCAAACATCGAGGCAGATATCAGGAAGAGGCGGATGAAGTTTTATGGACATATAGACAGATTACCTGGAAACAGGTTAACTAAACGTCTATTGGACTATATGACATCACTTAAGGCAACAATACCCTGGGTAACTGAAGTTAAGAAGGATTTGAAAAAGGCAAAAATTGACATAACAAACACATCAGACCGGGATACATTCAGAAGAAAAATCGACAAGTGGAAGTTTACTCCAGAGACGGAATCTAAACCTTTCCGACCAAAGTGGACCGAAGAAAGGAAGAAGGCCTTTGGGGAGGCAATGAAGAAATACTGGGAAAATAAGAAGAACATTAAGAAATGTTAATCACCTGCTTATCGTTCTCCCATGGGGACATTCGCTAATAATAATAATAATAATAATGGAAGTTATGCGTTTTGGCGCCTAGCACCCGAATGTGCCGACCAATCAGAAGCAATTTCAGTACAACTGGCGGACTCTCCCATGGGACTGGTACGTACTGTACCATCTGTCGTTTGTACCTCAATCCACTTTTGTATCATATGCTACTTCGTGTGTGTCAAGCTACATCCAGACGAGCTTCTAGCAAAACAAAATACTGGCGGCCACAGCCAGGAATATCACACTGTGTAACAGGTCTTACTATCATAATGCAATCATAAAATTGATTACAGCACACAAATAAGGGGGCTACATTTCTTCAATGTGTAATCGACAGAAAAATTAGTCCATAGTAGAAATCAGATGAAGCATTGTGCACTGTCTCTATTATGCCTATCGAAAACGTCACAACCCACTTTTCAAATCTGTGTGCCCAGTGTGCACGTAAAGATGTCTGGAACAATACTGTCCCTAGCCAAACGAGAAGTTCGAGCTATCATTCGATTTCTTCATGCTGTGGTGCTCCGCCAGATTTCATGAATAATGAGGGGCATTAGAATGTTCATCACGCACAGATGTTCATGATACTGGCAGTCAGGGGAAGGAGCCACTGTCAACCGATGATCTTTTTCAGAAGGTAGATCAGGCCATTGGAGAATTTAGTCTTCTTAAAGCGAGAAGGAGTGTTGTCATCAGGCATTGTCGTTTTCCGTGACGAATCTCGGTAATATCCTAGAAGCTGCAACAAAGACGCTCCTGCAGCGTTTTCGATGGGAGTGTTGATCACTCACCGTACAGTGCGGACTCGGCTCCCTCTGATTTTCATATTTTTACCCAAATGTTGGAAATTTGGTATACCGCTACGACAAATATCTAAGACGGAGCAATAACTATGCAGAGAATCAGAAGTTGTAGCTAAATGCTAGAAATACATCGTTTGGTAGTGTCTATGATTACCATTTCGCGACCGAGAAAAAGAAAAAGGAAACAGAGGTCCTGATCTCATGTCGAATGTGGTAGTAAACATTGACTTCCTACACTCCCGAAGCATCACCTGATATTTACTTGGTCGAAAAATTTCTCCAGAGAATGACATCAAACATCACTTTCACAAAACAGAATGTGGCGCAAAATATACCAGACATGCGAATCATTAATTATGTAAGGTAAATTACATAAATAAAATCGTAAATGATACCGACTAGTGTCTTGGCGTCAAGAAAGAAAAGGAAAAAGTTTAATAGTGTTAAAAAATTATACTTGTTTGAATGGTTGTATCGATGGAGGAAGTAATAGTAGATAAAGAATATCATAACTAAAAGGAATTGTATTTTTTGCCAACGCCAGAAAAGTATATTTTAGTAAGAAACATTAAAAGTAAACTTCTCCGCCTAACAGTGCAGCGGTTATTACTTCACAGGAACGCAATTGTGCATATCGTAACTGATTGCCAAATTAGTTCAGTTCGAAACCGTGCTTATACGTAGTTATAAAATGCTTGTTTAAGTCGTTGTGTGTGTGTGTGTGTGTGTGTTTGTGTGTGTTTGTGTGTGTTCGCGCGCGCGCGTCTGTGTGTACGTAAGGGCTTTTTTTGTAAAGACAGAAGATCTCTTACCAAATAACCTGTGTAAGAGTTTGATGTGAGCCGCCTCAGTCTAAGAGATAGTGGCTGCGGCCCAAGTGAAAGAGAAATCCGCACAGCTCTCCCGAAGCTGCGTTTCTTTGTTCCACAGAAGATGGGGGTAACGAATACCGGATCACCACCGTGTCTCATTAAATGTGTCTATGCAACGCGATCGGGGAGTTCTCGTCCGCCACTGAAGAGGCGAACACGACGCCCCTCATTTCCTGCAACACGCCCTTTGGCTCTAATGACAGTAGTTACGGGCAAGTTGCGCGACAGAGCCGCTCCGCCCCCTCACCAGGGGGCGGGGGCAGGGGTCTCCGGTTATCGAGCGGCCGTCGGACGGCGTCAAAGGCGTCGCGGCGTAATTAATCCTGCGACCCCCGCCGGTTCCCGACCCAGGACGGTTTTCCCGCTAACCATGTACTCGTAGGGTGCAACATCGATGATGCCGGCACACGTCTAGTCCTCTTCCGGCTAAGCGCGCGACTGAACTATTTGTTAATATGTCGACTATAGTAATTTATTCGTTGGGAAGGTGAAGGCCGTGAACCTGGCGTAAAGATGTTAGTGACATAAACTAAACATCATTTTACTTCACAACAGCATCAAGGGCTGTCTTCACCCATGGAATAACTTTATTTATATTGATTTTTAAAATAGTTTTAGTTTGTTTGTTCAAAATATTATACATTAAATACTACTTGTTTATGACGGTTTTTGTTGTTTTCAAGAGCTGAGAAGGGAGTGATGTATGTCAAATATGACTCACCATCACCTCACTGTAAATATTATCGTCTATTTTGTGCTGTCTGTTTTATTTCTGGACAATTTTGGCGCCCTGTTCCTGCCAATAAATCTTGACAATTTCATTTCCTTGCCTCCCCTTGATTTTCTTTCGCTAATTTTTGGTTCCAGTAGCCGTTAAAAACTTATTGAGTCTAAATAAATGTCTAAAGACCGTTGTGTTCTTTTGCAGTTTGTTACTATGAGGTTACTCAGTTCACTGATATCCATCAGAAATTCTTCATTTTATTTTAATTTATTTGTTTAGCTATGAGTCCATGTGCTCTTTGTTAGTCTCCTTGATATCCACTTTTCAGCTGTTTCCAAGCGCTTTACGTGTGTCGTCCACTGTGTCCCACTTTCACAGATGAATGTCTTGATACATTTTTTCGACTTCTGCATTAGTAGTTATCTTCGTTTATTGATACCATCTGTAGTTCTTCCAGATATTGTTCTGGTTGACTAAATAACGAATTCCGTGTCATAACTTTCAATAAGAATGTTAGGTATCTTCACTTTTTGCTAGCTTACTATGATAAATTCACTTTATTGGCAATGAATTTTAAGATAAACTTCTTATAAATGACAGACAATTTATAAAGTACATTTTTCAAATATTTTTCCCTTCCAGCCATTGAGGTAATATCATCGGCAGACCTTTTGTAGGACAAGGATTCTGGTCCTACAGAGCCTCTCTTTTTCGATGAGAAGGTTAAGTAAATAAGGCGCTAGTGAACAACCTTATCTCACAACTTATCAGAACTTGGCTTTATATTGTTCCCCGTTAATCTCAGTGCTCCACTTTCGTTTTCGATGTCTTTAATATTATTATTCTAAACTTACAGGGTAAGATCGCATATTATGACAGCTTTCTTCCCTCTAATAGTGCTCAGTAGCTCCCCTAAGGCAATGAAAACAGTACAAAATTTCCCGTTTAATCTTTCTCTCTAGCAAGTTCCTGAGTAGTAGAATCAGTTCTGAGCCCTGTTTTCTGAATGCTGCTGCTAAAGATCAAGTTCTCTTTTACATTTTGTTCTGTTGTATTCCTTTTTTTACGAATGAGTATTCAGCTACTTCCTGTAACGTCCTCTGGAACAGAAAACCAGTTGAAAAGCCGTTTATAATTTTGTAAAGTTCAAATTTCACTTTTTTCGCCGTCCTTCTGCCGAAGCTAAGTAAGTGACTCTACTTCTGTTTTAGATAGTTCAAGCGAAATACGTCCCCAAATTGCAGTCAAAGGTGCTAGTTTGGATAACAGCGTTGTATTGTATTGGTTGAAAGAAGACTATAATTAATTATCTCACTATGGTCGGCAACTGAGGATGATGTTATGGCAAGCAACTCACATCAGAAATGAATCAGAAAGTTGGTGAATGGAAGTGATTCTGTAAGAAAAATGTCACAATTAGTTTCATATTCTGGAATAAAAAGATATCGGACCAGTATTAATCACGCCTTTTGAATGAAATTTATGAAGGAATACGAGAGAAGAGACCTTAATCACCTAATAAGAATATTGTCTTTCATTTCACCTCTCCGCAAAGGTTTTCGCGTTGTGGAGAATACTAAGGTATTAATTGTTGGATCATTCACAATAAGAACCAGATTAGTACTGTTTGACTTCCATTTGTTCTCATACGTAAATAAATGTGGTCATGAAACATATTTCGTGTTTAATGAATAGTTTTGGTTTGCATTGACGGATAGTTTAAAGATATTCTGGAGGCGTATGTAAAGGATGGAAACTATTCCCTGCAAACACGTTAGGAATAATACATAAAAATTATGGGAGATTAGTTAAGGAAGAAGTACTTTTACATGAAAAGACAGTCTTACAATGGATGCTGATATCTTCCCTCTCTGCTCTTGTAATTACCATTAACTGTTTTATTAAGTGACGTAAAACTAAAGATTTAAGCAAACTTTGCCTACAGTCTAAAAACCTTTCGGATACTTAGCGTTTTCTGTGATCATCTCCCCATTATTTTGATCCCAACGCGTAAGTACTGACGCATGGCTAATTTCAGTGAAATGTAGTGTTCTATCGATCTGGGACCGTTATACGGTACACTAATTCAGTGTTATTATGTTGAAAATGTTCTCAGTTTGTTAGCTCAATTGCTGCTACGTTAACCCAACGTAGAGAATATCATGATTAACAGGTGACAGCTAATTTTTTTCACTGACGGGTAGGAGGCAAACGCTAACACTTTTTTTTCGATCAACCACGTTGACTATAACTGACCTCGAAATTAATTCGCAGAGACACGTTATTGACTTTTTAGTTAGTGAATTAGAATATACTCTAGGGTTTGGGGGTCTATTAAATACAAGGAAATGTCATTAGACGCGCAAAATACTTGATTCACAATGGGATTTCATTGTCTCATTGATTATGTCTTTATTCGCTGTGCTATATAAATTTTATATTTTTATATCGGCTACAAGGTCTATCTGAAAATTAAAAGAATCCGTTCACAACATTTGACAACCCACAGAATTTAAGGAAATTCCTAGGGAATTGAACATGTATTTTAATTGGATAACATTCTATTAAAGTGAAACGAGACATTAACGTCCGAGTGCATTAGTTTTACTAAGATATGAGAGAAACTTTCAGAACGCGATTTTCTACGTCATTCTTGTCCGGAGGCAATTACTAAACGTCAAAAATGACGGGACTCTCTACATGGGGTATGTGTTACAGCTTGAAATGAGATGTCGATAGCAGATATCTTTGGTAGAATGGAAGTGTCGAATACACTCTCCCCACAGAAGTACCGAGAAGCGAAAACCTCCTCTATATCCACAGGAGAAAGCTTCAAATGTGTAATAGAAATGTCATTTCCATCAATGTACAGCAAACACGCGTATTCCGATAAGCTTCGTCAACTGTCTTTTAGCTCCGCCAATACAAAGGTTTTTCAGCTCAGCGACTGTCTCAGCTTATTCTACGTGTAACAGGTCTCCCGCGGGAGGAATAAACCAACAAATTATTCTTTATAGACTTCGTCAGTAAAGAATGCGAGGCTCCCTGGTGGGACACACTATGTTCACTATTTAAAAACCATTTTATAACCTGGGAGGAAAATTATCTTATACAGAAAGCAGTCCCATTAATAAGTGGACAGCAGAATAAAGTATTAACGTATACTGAACAGATGATTTTAAAGGAATTAAAAGTGGTGCCTTTTTTGTTTTAAATCCTTTTGTGTAGGAACTGGGGAAAGAGTCCTCGACAAATAAATTTAGTGAACAGGCGATGGTTATTTCTTTCAAACTCATCTATTCAGGATAAGGCAATCCACTTTCACTATATCGAGTGGAATTTTGTTTATGACTCGCAGAGAGCCATGAATTTTCCCTTATTCGGAAGGAAAGACTTTGATTTACCCCTTAACTGAGGAGGTGAGTTTTCTGTAACGTTTACTAAGAGAAGACCTCTGTTAAACCGAGATTTAAGGTGCAAATAGTTTGAAAATTTTAATTTAAGTTATATAAAATTAATTTTTACAATTATTTAAGTGTTGTTTAAATATACCTTGT
This sequence comes from Schistocerca cancellata, assembly GCF_023864275.1. Classification (NCBI taxonomy): domain Eukaryota; kingdom Metazoa; phylum Arthropoda; class Insecta; order Orthoptera; family Acrididae; genus Schistocerca; species Schistocerca cancellata. The sequence goes on along the minus strand of NC_064628.1, from coordinate 184,373,223 downwards.
TGGTATTTTTGCGCTAAATAAATCGTGCAGTAATTTACTTTATATCACACAAAATGGCATACTTTTGTGCCTTTTTTTAAATAATTCACATAAATGAACTGATTTTTCCTTTTGAAAAGTTTTGATGTCTTTGCAGCAAGTCAACTTTCACACAAAAGGGTAAGTTTCAGGGTTTAAACTTACAAATAAGAGTTTCTCTGGATAGCTACAATTGACAGTTTGCAAAACTGACATTCAGTACTGACATGGATATTTTTCTTTGTCACCATTCAGATTTTAGCCAACACTTCAAGCATTTTATTGGAGAAACAGAAAGGTACACATCAAGTGGTCCTGAGTTCTTCCTCTGAATGATCCTCTACTAGCATAACTGTGATCATTCTCTACTGTATAATCGTCGTCTTTTTCATCTATTTTTTTCAACTATATCGCTGACATCTTCCTCCATCCACCGACTAACAATTTAATCAAACTTAAGATCGTTAAAATTCACACAATCCTGTGAACACATTTTGTACTCTGCTGAAGAAAACAGGTACATAGTTCACGAGGCACAGTCTAGGAGACCTCAACACCTGTCAGTAACATGCGTTAGTAACGAAAACGAAAGCGATAAAGCAACCAACAACAAAACATTGTAGAGTGGGCAATTTAACTAGGGTACGGAGAGTATAGTAGTATTCTGCCAGAGATGACTTTGGAGAACGAGTTCGAAAATTTTCGGGCTTTCTGAGGGACCACACCTCGTGAGTTTATCAGCGGTTCCGTAGGAGCAATGGTCGCAACGCGTCGGTGAGTACAAACTCGGCCCCAACACAGACAAGCGCGAGATCCGCACGACCTTGCGGAGACCGACTAGTTAATTTAGTTAAATTAGTTAATTTAGTTAAATTAGTTAATTTGCTGATCATAAGGGTTAATATGAGGTTGCAAGCTGCTCTTATATGGGGGAAGAGTTTCATTGAATTAATGAATATAGATAGAATTTAGTATGACTTATTCATTACAAAAAGGACGTAAACGAGAACTTGGCATAAATACAAAGAAAATAATGTTGGCATTCTCGCTTACACAGACGCTATTGAACACAATCTTGCGAGAGGAAAGAAAGATTGATTCAGCAGTCTGCCCTTTCCACAATGACTAAGAAAGAGAAGTGGTGGGAAGAGGAATAAGGCTTGTGATCGTTGTGACTAAAAGAATGCCCTATCATTTGTACAGGAGAGTGGAATTGCGCTCGCCGCTACCGTAGACTAAACAGAGTAACGGATAAACAGCGGGATAAGAAAGCGTCAAAGTGGCCTCCCCACCGAGAACCATGTAACACACGTAAATATCCGTCATAGTAACACCCGTTTAAGTGAATAAAATAAAATCACTGCAAGGCTAAGATGTTTCTATGGAATTAACAGCACGCGAACAGGACAGAACTGACCGAGGTTCCACGTCTCCAAAGGATACCCGGGAGCGTTGGGTACGAGAAGTGACGCGCTCCCAACTCGGCCAATCAGAAGCCACGGGATTTCCGCGAAAGGCTATACTGTTACGGCTAGCCGTCCGTACACCGGAAAATGGTTCGTGATTGGACAGAAGACGGCCAGAGTTTCGTCAGGGAGGCTATTTTGCAGTGTTAAAAGGGAATGAGAATTTAATCTTCAGGGTTAGTACCATACCTAGTGAGGCTAGGAACTGGGGACAACTTTGGCCGTTACACAGCTTTCAAACTGGTCCCACATACTCCCTGCAGCAAGGATCAACGAGGGAAAAGGAAGCCATCAAGGCCATTCCAGGGAGACTGCAAAATTGGGTTCACACATAACGAAAATACCCTGCGCCCATTCTCTCTCGCCGATGTGAGTAATATTGCAGTACTAAATTGTCTAGCTATATAGCCATCCCACTGCAGTTGTAAGATGATGAAAGAACTGCCAAACGAATAAAATGTAAAAGACGTGCATAGTGTATGAGAATGAAATACTCGTCTTTCAAAGACCATTTAGAATCTAGGATGTCGTAACGTAACATCCATTGAAGGATGAGCTTTGTTATAATGCAAAAATACTCCTTTCCTCAAAATTTGACTTACTGAGAAGAGGCAGAAAATATACATATCTTAGAGCTCATGCAGGGTTATATAAATTGTTGGAAATGGAGTAACTATAAGTTAAAGCAGTGCTGAATTTTATTTTATTTAGTTTTTTTAATTAGTGTTACTGCCATTTAATGTAAATGCTCTAACAAATCATCATCGGCTTCAGGTTCTGTGGAAAAGTTAACACCTAACATGAAAATTATGCCACTTTATTATTTATGCGTGGAAAAACGAACTACGTTAATTATGAAAACGTGTGCTAGCGATATGCTGCTCAAGGATTGGGCTTGTACTCATAGAGTGAAATATGTTGACGATTTCTTGAGAAGCTTACTATTCGTTGTGTGAGTAGAAAATTTGTATGTTCAATAATATTATCTAAGAAAAATGTTTTGTTTATAAGACATCACATTCACACATTCCAGACAATAGTATGACTTTTGTTACTTTGTTAGTATCTGATTTATGCTCTCGCGATGGAATGATTAAAATTCTCTCAGTAACGTTAAACAGTCTGGTCAACAAATCAAACGTTTCACCTCTGTATCTCTGGTGACCAGGAAGGTCGATAAAGAAGCGTGAGAATGAGGCAACTGTTGGCAAGTAGTGTGATAGCCCATATAGACCATAAAACCGAATCATTTAAATTTTCTCAACTCAGATGCAATAATATAAAGAAGAAACCTGGAGAAAACCATTTATACTGAAGAGAACGTGTGTCTTTCTGCTGGGAACTTCTGACAATTTAGACTGTAACAAGCCACAATAAGTGTCATGAACGATTTGTCTGTAGTACAGAGTAGGTTTTATTAATTACTATAAACACTACGTATTATTCAACTGTTAAAAGGTATTTATTAATTTCTTTATAGAAGCCAGTCACGGCAACTTTTCATTTTTTTGTGTCTGTAGTTTAAAGCCCGAGCTGAGGAATATACAAACAAAATTAAAAGTAATATCAAGTATGTTACAACACCATAATACGAAATTCTACTAACAAGCTTCTAGCTTCAATTAAACAAAACTCTGTCTAAATACGTAATGGCACGACAACACTCTTTATTCTGTTACTGAGAACCATGATAACTAAAAGAGATTAAAAATTAAAATAAGGCCTTAAACTCCTTCTGACCATGACCGTTGAAGTGATAATGTAGCTTCTTGTCTAGATTCCTGAGAACTTTGTTTGCAATGATTATAAGTACTTTCATGTGACTGCTGGTTAAGATATCCTCAGTCCCTTGTGATTAGTCATCATACTCTAAGCTGTGTTGACAGCTCACGGATTCTCACTCGATTCCAACACAAGAAAGTGAACGTGAGGATAATTAACCTCCTTAAGTTGCAAAGAGGAAACAGTCGGTACGGTAGCTTGTCATCTGTCCGGAAAGCGATAAGCTTTGTCATGCCAACCTTCTCATGTCAGACTCCAATACGTTACAGCAAGGAGAGAAGAGAAGATGACCTTCGTAATTATCGTAAAATTCCCAGCGATGATTCTCAATGTCTTGAACATAAATTGCACATTATTCTTTGTAAACTATATGCTTTGTTTATGCTTATCATAGTAGCACCCAAGTCTGTGAGTAGCAATGCAAAATTTATTACTGAAAGTGTATTCCGAATTTTATTGTTAGAGTTGTATTTCTAATATTGAGCACTTCATTCACCGGGCATTTATTTAGCTGTTTATTTAGGATGACCATATTGACATACGCTGTACAAAAACTACATATTTAAGTCGTTTACAAAATCTCAAGCTCCTTCACTTCTGTACTTCTCATAAGTGAAGCACTAAACTGAAATTATGTCATAAATCATGGCTGATATGGTGCAGCCTTGTTTTAATCTTCGTAAATAGTACCAAGTCAGAAAAGAAATGATGCTTCCATGAAAGGCTGTGGGAGCTAATAAAGAGAGATCGGGAGAACCGTTAGATTACGAAGAATTTTCTGAAGAAGCATATCAAAATTTTGTTTAGTGCTGCAGCAAAATACTCATCACGTTTAATCAAGAGCTGTAGCGGAGTGCCTACTTCTGCTTTCGGCAGCACGACACAAGAGTGAGGTAACGAAAAACTGGTATCTAGTAGCAATAATATGTGGTACAACAAAATTAGGATATGAAATAAAAGTTAAAACAGACGCAGTGTTTAGCAGGATTGCCACAATATAAAAGTATTTCAGTTGAGGGTCAGAGAATGACGCAGCTCGTACGGTAGGTATAGTGAAGAGTGTGGTCAAATTAAATTAAAGAGTTACATTGAAAAGGCAGAAAAGGAAAATCTCCGAAAAGTAAGGAAAAAAAAGCTTTCGTTCAGCTAACGATTTATAAGGATTTAGACTGTTTTCCAGAGATCTATGCATCTTCTTTGACATTAATTACAGTTTAAATGATTGTGTTTCAATACTTCTAGAGCTTAGTGCGATAAATTGAGCCTCAGATGTGTTGGTCACTAAGGTGACGACAGGTCTCACGACTCAGGCCACATTAACCTCCCCCAGACTCTAAAAGACGAAGGAATTTCCTACAGTTGGAGAAAGGGATTTGAAGATATGTTCCCCATTTATTCTGAAACGTCAAACTAGTGATAGCAGCTGAGGTGTTTCCTTAGTTACTTGTAGACATCCTGCCAACATTCCAACGGATCTGTGCATGATATCTTTCATTCCGTGGTTGCACGCATAAATCTTTGACCAGAGAACTTTATGAATCTGTAGAAGCCTTATCTACTAAAGTTGGAAATAACAAGACAAGTGCAATTCAGGTGAAGTGGGAACAGCTAGGGCAGCGTGCGGTGTCACCAACATTAAAACGATGCTTGTTTTTTTTGACAGCAATTGAATGCGGACGCATGTCTAGCTGGTCTGTACTGGCAAACGTTGGTCAGACATGAGTAGGTGGTACGTCTTCTCCATGAAGCTTTCTGGGTGGTTCGTTTCATAGATGTTCCGTTTAGTTATGTAAACTGATACCGTTGTCTTCGTACATTGAACCACGTCATTACGGGTCAGATTGTTCATATTGTAATAAGTCTTGAAAGTCTCTTCAGGTTTGCTGCCGGATCCTAAAATCAACTTGACTCGATATTTCGGCGATCCAACTGGTCGCCATCTTCAGGAGAATGCTTCTTCTGCTGATGAGTACCGCTGAGAACTGACGCCAGGCTGGAAATCGACGTCCTTTCATATTGTAGTATCAGTAAATGTTACGAATCTGTTTTCATTCGTTACTTAAAATGTCGCGGGAGTGTTTCGTTGTTTCATTTCGAGTGGATTCTGACTTAATCAACTGAATTTATTATTCTGCCTGTTTACTTTGATCCACGTGGCTGAAGATTGAAAGGCGTCTACTTGGGCACACTTGTATGTGGCACTCGAATACGATACTAATATTAATGTAAACTAAAATGAAACTAGTAAGTGATAAACGATGTACGTCTCTTACAGGCTTTACAATGCGCATCGGTGACTGTGCACTACTGCAGAGCGAAAGATACTGCTCCTGGTGTGAGGTAGTAGTGTTGGAGTAAGAGAGCTCTTGGCGCATGGTTGTAGGAGAGGTGAGTGAAAGAGGATGGTGTAGGCAGCTTTTGTGGTGTGCTTTGTGAACCGTCCTAGTGTTAGATTAAAGTAGGAATCACAGGAACATATAAGCAGAATTCTTCATGCAAGCAAGGTAAAGATGTTAAAGAACCATGAATTTCGTTTTGCCAGCGCGTTAGTATAGATGAGTTGGCTGATAATTATCAGTTGTTGAGTAACCCCAGAATGTAAATTCACTGATAAAAATGCTAGCTACATATTTCAATTTTGTAATGTTTCTAAGATTCGTTAAGAGCGCTATATCTAATTTGATGATTTGCATTTAAACTGATTTAGTCATTGTTTGAGGATCAATTAGTAAATATGACATATCAATCTAACCAATGTAACTACAATTTTCATATGTTTTTTGAAAAGCAAAACTTAACTTGTAGTATAGTCTTATTAAATAAATCAGTGTTAGTAGTGCACGACAGTCAGTACCGCCTCCCTGTCCATGTCATACGTTTTTCAAAGAAGTTGGATTTTCCTTAAATGTTTTCATTTATCAGCAAAAAATTTTTCTTGTGCATTTCAAAGTATTATGGACAGCATTGCACATTGCTGAGCCTGTAGCTAGCATTTTTTTGAATGAGAGACCAGAATATATCGCGTTCCACCGTTCCCGCTTTAGAGGTAAGACAGTCCAATTTATCTGTCATGTGCGCAGGCACTCATTAAATGCTATTAAAGATTAATTATTTATAAAAGAACGTTGCGAGGTCAGTAAATGTTCTCAAACTGTTTTAATTCATTATTTAAAGTATCACAGCAGTGTTGAGTTTACTGATTTAATGTAGATTCTGATTTAAGTAATTGAATTTATGCCACTTCCTTTGTTCTTTGAACCACGTGCTATAGGTCAGTCTGTTCACCATGTTATTTCAGTAAATGTTTCCAAACTATTTTTATTTATTATTTAAATCATCCTGAGACTATTTTGCATTGTCACTTCTGTTATATTATTATCTTTAATAAATGAATTTATGCCACTTTTCTGTGTGTATTGAACCATGTGGCTGTAATTCCGTTGGGTTATATTTCATAACGCTTGCGTGTGCAGCACATTCTTTTTTGCATGCTTTCTTATTTTTCCGTAGAAAATAAAAATTCGTTTCGTCGTTTCTCCTAGTTATTCCACTTTATTGAGACATAAACCGACTTTGAGATATTATTTTTTCTGACCACATGTTAAGGATACGTTCTGGTATTGTGTGAAGTACTAATTATTTTCCACCTACAATTAATTACAGATGGTTTGTTTTCTTTCGTCTCAGTGCATATAATGCCAATGAACTTACAGTTCTGGCGCATTTTATCTGAATTCTAGATGTGAGACTTAGGTTTCTCGTATAATAAATGTCACAAAACCGCACACTCGCGCGGCTGCCTCGCTCATCGGCTAAGTCCGCTTCAAGGTCATGCGCCTATAAGGCGACACACACAGCCATGTATAACTTATCATTCTCGTTTCTAGGGAAGACGATCTCTATAATTTACAAGCGGCCACATACGAGGTAAAGTGACTATAAAATGTACTTTTCAGTATCAGATGAATTTCGCTGGTCACAGTTTAAACTTTTTTTACACGTCGGAGACTGTTCATGAGCAATACTGACATTAACATTTACAGTTAGCTGTAATATTCATTTCGGTGCAGTTGGGTGGATCTGGTACATAAGAATTTTATCTGTCGTAATGGTAATCGCTATTGGCAATACAATAGATAGGCGATCTGGAAAATGGGGAAAACACTGAAAAATCCACTAAACTTAGGTTTTTCCATATATTAAAGTATTGGTTGAGATATACTATTTTCTGAATGAGTGACATTCGTTTACAATAAACCCCGTATGTAATAAGTAACTGCAGCCATAATGGAGCTCAGTAATTCTATAAACTTCTGGATTATGCGCAAAACCTCCCAACATTCGTACTTCAGTCTGGTGTTCAAAATAGTTGTGACAAACACAAAAAGGTGGTATCTAAGGAATCTGAATACGCGTTTATGCAAGAGGGCCACATTAGCGAATCGCCATTTGATCATCGTGCACAGTAGCAAATGAATGATGTAGAGTATCAGAATTTTGAGTTTTCAAAAACACGTAAATCTTCTCAAAGGAGCAATATACAAAGGACGGAACCCTATTAGATCCTACACTGACAGATACGGTGATGAGTAAGCTTCGTTCTAAACTATTTACAGGCAGTTTCGCGGGCAGTAGAGACTGAGCAAAGACTGGGAAAGAGGGCATATAATCCCAGTGTAAAATCGTTCTGTAGAACGGATACGAAATATTTCGGTCCAATAACGACCGTTGCATGAACGGTTATTCGAAGCTCGAAATTCATATCCAGGAAATATATACTCCCTAAAAAAATAGCGCGTTGTCAGCAAAATCAGACCTGTAATACGCAGCTGTTTTCATTAAATGCAGTTTTTATTGTCTTCTGACCTAACTCGTGTATGATGCAGCTCTCCGCATTAGTGATTTCTGTACGGGTGTCTTCACCTATGCACAACTACTGCAACTTGTGACCGCCTAGACGTACTTACTATGTTCAACGCTTGGTCTCACTCAAGATGTTTAAACCCGCACTCACACTGATCTCCACTATTAGGTTAACTATTGTTTTACACATCAAGATGCGTCCCAGCAACCGGTCTCTTCCTTTTTGTCAAATTGTGCCATAAACTTCTTGTTTCACTGCTCCCATTACATTCATAAGTTATCAGATACAACTACATTCAATAGTTACCGATCTTCCCACAAAATCATTCGAACTCTTCAGTGTCACCACAATTCTCTTCCTGTCTACATACTATTTGTAGTCAAAATTCACTTTTGCAGAAAGCTAACACTGCAGGCAAGTTCTTTCAGAATAGACTTTCATATATTTAAATATATGATCGATGTTAACAAATTGCTCTTTTTCAGTAATGTTGATTCTGCTATTATATCCCTATTACTCCTGCCGACGTCACTTTACTGTCTTTCCCAATGAGCGTAACTCGTATACGACTATTAGCGGTTTATTTAATCTACCAGGACGTACTGAAAGTAATCTCTTTGCATTTTTTATGTGAAAACTCTTAGAGATTATTAAGTATAATAAACATTATAAGGGTTTAGTTTTACACAGGAAATTGTAGCATTGGTAATATTTTTGATGTCACATGGAAAAGTAAAGCTTCAACAGCATCCGAGTGATAGCGGGCAACATCTCTACCAAAGAGGTAGCTGCTGCGAGACATTGTTAGTAGATTGATTGCTTGTCAGTGGAGTGCAGTCTTGGGGAGAGAGAGAGAGAGAGAGAGAGGAGGTTTCGAGTTATATCTTGAAATGGAGAAAGATGTGTTCGGACCATGCTGTCTGATGACATCCTTACATTTCTTTGATTTATGGAGAGATATTTTGTAAATACATTCAGAAGACCTCAAAAGGTACTGTAATAGTGCATTTGCTGAGACATCCAAACGTAGTAATTAACTTGGTCAGTGATTTAGAATTAGGGATTTTTATGATAACGTTACAATGTGTGATTCAATTTGTGATTTACTGATTTTTCTTAAAAGATGGATAGCATACGTGTTTATAACAAAGTAAAGAAAATTTGTTCAGGCTTTCCCATCATTAATGTAAAGTAAATTTTTAATATTGCGGGTAATAAATGTTTTGCCTTAGTTATGTATAGTTTTGTTAATGCATTCGTCTCTTTAATTCAGGCTTCACATACTTACATATATAATTTTGAATATCCGAGTTACTCAGTAATGGTGCTGTAATTGACAATGATCATTGCAGCAATGAGATTTATCAGCACAGATTGTAGTTCAATTATTTGTGTGTGTGTGTGTGTGTGTGTGTGTGTGTGTGTGTGTGTGTGTTTACGTCTGTGTAAATGTGAATGGCTGGTCTGCGTGAAATCTAATTGTAAAATGTTATATGAAATCGTATTGTAAACAGATAATTGTTAATTATCTTTTATCACAGATCTTACAATCTCTTAAACTGTAAAAATGTTCACGCAGATTTGTAACACCCAATAGTGTCGTGTGCTAAATAATTGATTATAATGATATCCTTTTATTGAAGTTACGCTATGTTGCAGATACGTTATTGCCCACCAAAGCAAAAATATTTGAACATGATCTCTTTTGGTCTCAGGGGTTGAAACTTTAGGGTTTATATATATGCATATTTACTAGTAGTACACTGGTTTGTTAATTTTAGTTGTGTAAAGCATTTTTAGTTCCAGCTTCCTCTGTAATGGCACCTATGTGGAAAATAACGTACCTGACATTTGTGGCCCAGCACAACAAAATTGCATCAGAAAATGGAAATAAAGAAAGGGGTGCGTTAATACTTTCATAAATGCATAAGTTGAATAAGTTATCTTAATAATACCTGAGCTAGAAGAGACGTAATTACCAAAAATAGCTGTACTGACCATAATGGCGGACAACAATGGGGTAAGATCATAATACTATAATAAGTTGCCAAAAAATATAAAGCAACTCCAAGGCAATCTTTTTAAGAGCAAGTTGAAAAATTGATTAATAGAAAGATGTTTATTCTCATTAAAAGAATTCTGAGCTGAAGCACTGTTAGTTTACTCTTTTACATACTGCAGTATATTAGTGGTGGTATTGTTATAATTGGCTAATTGATGTATATAATCATTATATGTATGGAGTGATATATAATGTTCTAATGTGTTTATAACATTATTGCATGGAATGATATACAATGTGCTACTTGATGTATATATTCATTCTTGGAATGAAATAATTGAACAAAATGACGATGTCCAAGACTGTAAATTTAACATGGACAAATAAACGTTATTATTATTATTATTATTACTATTAACTAATAATCTGGAGGAAAGAACACAGTTCTTTTATAAATATAAGATGGTTTCAATAGTAACAAATAAATAACATATTGTATTCTGAAAATGATTTAGATAAATTAACAATTATTACACTTATTACAGTCTTCTTAATGTGAAGCGTAGGAAGAGGGCTTCTTGCTAGGTCAGTGATACTGCCTGAAAAGGTACAATGTTTTCTCTTTTATCAGGTAAATCAGAATTAACAGACTATATATTGTCTTTTTTAATCATCGTCTACACAGATAATTAATCGTGCTTATTGTCTTTGTCCTGTTCACTCTATACATTTCACATGAAAAAAGTCAACCTCTTTCACATTCTATAGAAAAATATTAAGTCTCATCCTCAAGTATATTCACAGGGAAAAATACGCCAGGAGACTGCACATAGCCCCCTGGACTGTTTACGACGTTTACATGAAATTTTGTAGCTTAACAGCATGTCTCCATTCGTCGCTCCGGCAGCGAGCCTAGATGTCGTGGTCACGCCCGGAGTTCCTAGGAGCGCTGAATAGAGAGATGAGTGCAGCGGATCGCCGTTCGGCCGAGCCTGCTCGGTCGACGGCCCCTCCTGGCCTCCCTCTTATGACGACTGGAGATGCTGGTGTGGCAGACCGCCATTCGGAGGAGCCTGCTGCCCCGGCGGCCCCGTCTGACCCGCCGCCTACAACGACCCGGCCACAGTCCATGGACTACCACTTGGGCGACAATTCTGGTGAAGATGGTGTCGTAGTACATGACGCAATCCCGGCCGACGAGAAGGCGCAAAGGATGAAGGCCAGCGCGCTGCAGCGCCCAGAGAGCCAGCGGCGCAAAAGGCCAATCTCCTCAGCACCAGCCGTCGCCAAAAAGGCGCCGAAGAAGAACAGGCAGCTTGCTGTCTCAGCCAACGGTGGCAGAAGATGCGCCACACCAGATGATAGCGTGGCGGGTGCCACCTGGACCACCGTCACGTGTCGGCGGGCGGCCAGACCCAGGGCGACGCCTTCCCCACGTTTGCTAACCGCTACGTTGCGCTAGCAGACCAGGAGAAGTCCGAGCAGCCAACAGCACCCAACCAGGCTGAAACCACGGCCGCTGCTCACTCTGGCCGCACGGCAGAATAAGAAGCGACCGCCTCCCGAGTGGACACCACCGCCGGACGGTCGCAGCGACGGCCGCCGACCATAATATTTGAGGTGGCCAAAGACTACAAAGGTTTCCTGCAGCTCGTGAAGCAGCGGACGACTGCAGATTTCACGGTGCGAGATACAGCGGGGAACCTTGTGCAGCTACGAGTAGCAAATACCGACGACTACATCAAGGTGACAAGCGAGGCATGGAACCAGGGCTTGTACTGGTTCATGCACGCCGCCATCCCAGAGAGGTTACTGAAGAAAGTCGTCAAGGGCTTCTTCAAGGCGGCTGAACCAGAACTTCTGAGAGACGATCTGCTGGAGCTTGACTTCAGCGTTCGCAACGTGACGCGAGTCAAGTGCCACGTCACGCACAAGAAGTGGCCTTCTCTGCTGGTGATAGCCACCGACACACCGGAGAACAGGCGGCTCTACCAGCTGAAACGGGTGGCCAACACAACGGTCACCTTGGGAAACCTGAGGCAGAAGAGGGCCTTGGTGCAGCGGTTCCGCTGCCAGCGGTGGGCCAGGTTGGTCGCCACTGCTCTTTCCCCGAGGCGTGCGTGAAGTGCGCAGGCGCCCACGCGGGCTGTCCGCTACCGAGGACGCGCACACCGAAGTGTGCCAACTGTGGCGGCCCACACGTGGCGAATTACCGCGGCTGTGAAGTTATTAAAGCCGCGGTTGCTCGCCAACGCTCTGTCCACCTTCTTATGGCTAATCCTATAGGTATTTGGTGCAGGTTCTACTTGTTACCATTTGCTGCTTCTTCTAGGGTTTGGCGTGTGGGTTTTGTTCATCATTATTTTCAGTGTATCTTGTGTGTGGGGGGGGGGGAGGGGGGGGGGGATGAACTTCTGCGCTTTTTGCGGTGCGGAAATATTATATCTTCTGGAGAAAATTGTCTTCAGTGCCCTTTCGGGCTGTGGGGAAAAGGAGTACCTCTTCTGGTTACATCGTCTTATATTCGGTCGAGTAGGGCCATGGGTCTTCTGTAGCGGCCTCGTGGATTTTGAGGTTCTCCAAGTGCTCTTATGAGTGGGTTTCTGACGTCTTGAGTGTTCCTTTAGAACCTTCGTGCAATTTTCTGGTGTCGTTGTAGGACTTCAAGTTCTTCAGCTGCCTTATTCGCTTATTCTATAGCGACTGTAGGCGCTGTAAGTGTGTTCTTGCTGCGCAGCCCCAGACTTCGCAGGCATATTCCATTAGGGGTCTAACGTACATTCGGAAAATCAGAAGTCCATTTGTGACGGAGAGGTCGGATCCTTCGTTGATGAGGGGGTACAGGACCCGTATCCGTTGACTGACCTTTGCACGGACGTCTTCTATATGGAGCTTCCAAGTCAGTCGTTTGTCCATGATGACGGCAAGATAACGTGCATAGTCTTCCCAAGGTAGTTCGGTGTTACAGAGGCGCAGTTGTGGGGCAGGCATAGTCTTCCGACGAGTGAAGATGACTGCTTGGGTATTGGCTGGATTAATGCTGATGCGCCACTTGGCTGCCCACTGCTCAAGGGCGTAGGCGCTCTCGAGATGGGGCACGAGGACCTCTCTCCAGCGGCTTCGCGTGTAGACATCGTGTTGTCAGCGTAGATAGCCTTATCCAATCGTGGTTGTCAAGGGATATCTAGTGTGGAGTATAGGATTGGCCTGAGGACAGATCCTTGGGGAACGCCGGCGTTGATGCGACCTGCTGTTGAGAGTGCATCTTCTATCCGGACGGCGAAAGTGCGATTCTACGGGTATGAAGCAATCAAGCGGATGTAAGTCTTGGGAAACCTCAGATGGTTGAGCTTCCATAGGAGGCGTTGATGACAGACACTATCAAAAGCCGTCGCAACGTCTAGCAGGACTTCTCCGCAGAATTCTTTCTTGTTGAAGGCTTCAGAGATGTATTCAACTGCTCGCAGTATTTATTGTGACTTGCTGTGGCCGCTACGAATGCCTAACTGTTCCTGAGGTAGGATGTCGTGTTGGTTGATGATGTTCTGCAGTCGTGGTAATAAAAGCCGCTCATACAGTTTGCTGATATCAAGGAGAAGACTGATGTGTCGATATCTCTGGCGGCAGCGTCGATCTTTTCCCAATTTAGGTATAGCAACCACTATAGAATGCTTCCACTGGGCTGGCTAGACTGCTGTGGTGAGAATCCAGTTGAATATTGCTGCAAGTAGCACTATCGCTGTCCAAGAAATTGCTTCAGGAGATGACCATGGATGTCATCTGAGCCAGGGGCTTTATTCGGGGGTAGTTCCCGGATGCCTGCCTGCACTTCTTCTGCAGTAATGGGCGGGATGGGGTCGTCTTCCTCGTCAGGTTCCTCGAGTAGAGACTCCACTTCACGTTCAAAGGTGTCAATTCGTTGTGGATCCACCCTGTCGTTCAGTGGTTGAAAGTTGCCTTCAAAAGTGTCTGCCAACATATTTGCTATGTCTTCCGGTCGATATTCAGTCCTGTCCTGAGTCTGGAGAGGTGGAATCGTCGTCCGTCGGTTGGTGAAAAATCTGACCGAGTGCCAACGCATCGGGTTTGGCGTAAAGGCTCGGAGTTTCGCTGCCCACTGCTGGTTTTTATGGGAAACTATTGCGGCTTTGATGTCTCTTCTCAGTCCGCAGCTCGTGGTCGTGCGGTAGCGTTCTCGCTTTCCACGCCCGGGTTCGATTCCCGGCGGGGTCAGGGATTTTCTCTGCCTCGTGATGACTGGGTGTTCTGTGATGTCCTTAGGTTAGTTAGGTTTAAGTAGTTCTAAGTTCTAGGGGACTGATGACCATAGATGTTAAGTCCCGTAGTGCTCAGAGCCATTTGAACCATTTTTGAACCATGTCTCTTCTCAGCTGGTTTATCTGCCGTTTGAGGTGTTGATCTCTCGTTATGCGCCATTCACGACAGAGCCGGTTTCTTTGACAGATGGTTGCTAAGATTTGTGGTGGCAGCCCCGGCGTCGGTAGGTGAGGCTTCTTCGGTGGTGGTGTGGCGAGGGTGAGCACCTCAGTAATGGAGTCGGTGAATTCGGTAACGGAGTCTTCAATGATGTCTTTGTCAGCTTGCAGTACGTCGACGGAGAATGAGACATGTTCACGAAAAGCGTTCCAGATGGTGCATCTGAGATTGAGGTGGCCGGCGAGATGTTTTGGTGCAATATGCAGATAGAAGATGACTGGTAGATGGTCGGAATTAAGCGCAGGTACGACTTCGGAGGTCATGAAGTGGGAGATGCCTTTAGTGGTGGAGATGTCGATGATGTCCGGTCGACCACGAGATGGATAACATGTTGGCTCTTCTGTTCCACATACATAGGCATTTACCTCTTCAGTTGCTTGCAGGAGAAGGCGGCCGCTCATATTCGTAACCAGAGAGTTCCAGGCGGCATGTTTGGAGTTCAAGTTTCCTGCTACAGTTTTCCTGGCGTGCGGAGTAGTGCTCTGGTGCCATCCAGGTCAAGATGATGTCGAGGACTGTGGTAGACTGCTATGAAGGTAATTGGTCCGGTCTGGGTCTCCACAAAAACAGCAGTGGCTTCGATGTGGCGGGTGATGTGTGGTTGCACTTCGTGATGAAACGGCGAATGAAAATGGCAGTGCCCCTTCCGTGCGTCAGTCTGTTGGTCCTGTAACATCTGTAGTTGGGGATATTCGATCGTATCCCAGGCTTCAGGAACGTTACGTCGATGTTGTTGTTGTCAATGCTGTTGTTGTCTATGATAAATTGCTGTAGTTCTGGAACGTCGTGGGTTAGTTTGTCGGCGTTGTACGTCATAATCCTGAGTTCGTCGAGTCTTGGAGCTCTAGGCATGATGATGAGGTGTAGATGCGTCTCTGGCTGCCGGTACGGCTCTGCAGATCGTCGCTTCAATGGTGGCAGCGAGGGTAGTAGGAAGTTGAAAGAGTGTTCTGCTCACTTTCGCGAGCGATGATGTAATCTGTGCAAGCAGCGTGTAGATGTCTTGCTCGTCTGTCCTGGGTGGCGGTGGTCGTGGAACTAGAGGTGCGCAGAAGACTGTCGACCGATTCGTCCGCCGTCCGCGCCCAGGCGCACAGCCGACAAGGTCACGCACCTCGCTAACACGCTGCAGAAAGTTGCCGAGGCAGCGCTGTCCGCCCCACCGGGATCCCAGCAGCCTTCGCAGTAAGGCGCTCCTGCACCGTCCGCGCCGGGAGCAGCGAAGTAGGCCGTCATAACTGTCTGCAAAGCAGGCAGCACAGAAGACAAGAAAACCTGAGAAGGGCAACGGGCTGACAAGCAGAAAACGAGAAGAACACAACACACACCATTCCACAGAATACCTGGAGGCAAGGTAGGGTTAGCCTACTAGGAATCCGCCTACCCAGGGGTCGGGGTGACCCTGATGAAGCCCGGACGTCAAGTCACGTCAACACGCCATATACGTCGCAGTGGCATAAGTTCATCTCTTATATAATATATAGCAGTGGCGGATACAGGAAAACCTCAAGGAGGGAGCGCTAAAGGTATCTTGAGCTACCTTTAGTTTTAAATGTTTTTTTATTCCCGTCTTTGATCACAATATGAATTCTTTGGACGATGACCGGTTTCAGTCCGTAATGACCATCCTCAGAACTTTTTTACACCATGTCCTAAAATGATAAGGCCATAATGACATCGTCAAAACATATAAATATAATCAGCATAGCATCGTCAAATAGATCTAAAATAAGGTTTAGAATAGGCCGCATCGTCCTCACAGTCATTATTGCAATAACTCTGTCTGAATTATAGTTGTTCAATATACATACATCTGTGAAAAAAAAAACACCTTTGACTCTTTCCACATCTCCAAGGGATCCATGGAAAACGATAAATAGAATGCAAAGTCCATTTACAGATTTGCTCTGTAAACATCGTTCGTATACGGTTCATGTTTAGCATAAATCAATCAACCTCTCTCTTTTTTACGAACTTTGACGAAGACACTATCGCACGTCAGTACAGTCTCTGTCCAATTTCATCAGTCACATTTAACTTGCGACTGAAATACATCTTGTCAAAATTTACAGTTGATGCATTTTTGCATTACAGTCAATTATAATTCTAATTTGCATCAAAGAAAAGTGCCCTCCGTAGAAACTAACACCATTTGATCGCACTGGACTACAAGGCCGAGTATGTGGTACAGTGCTGTTTTTATTCGTACAGATTCATGGCTTCGGCCTCTGCCTTTGACATGATAAAACGGGTACCAATAAGCAAGTGTTACTTTCCTAACACGCGAGCAAAAAAATGAAAAACATGCGATCTTAAACGAGTCTAAACACGACTCAAAGCAACAAGCAGACAAAAAACACCCCGAAACATGTCTCTGCAAAGCTGTAAACATCGATCGGTACCCGCAAGTGTAGGGGACATCCGCCTAGCGTTCGTAGTACATACATTCGTAGTCATACTATGACTTCAGTATACTTTCGTCAGATATTCATGTAATACGTTCCTTACATAACACATTCAAAACATCACACAGGTAGACAAAAAATAAGAGAGTAACATAATTACATACAAAACACAAGTTGGATGTTAAATTCATGAAGTGAATGAGTGTGGTTTTATCATAGGCAAAAATATTTATTTAATCGAAGTACTTTAAAAAGTCTGATGGACACAGATGTTCCTAGTACACAAAGTTTTGGGCACTTGAAGAGTATTCATTTTCGCTTGAGCTTAACCTACCATACACATAATAAATATAAAAGTTACTAGCAACAAGAGAATAACTGTAATTACTATTTTCACGGATCACAGTGAAATGTCGATTATTAAACTACAAATTGCTTTAGGTCAGCGTGAGGGTAAAGTCCTTTTACCTCCAATGTGTCTGGATTTGCAAGGATGTGACAGCCTTCATCTGGCACTTTTACTACCTTATGGCCCTGTGAACAGTAAGTGCATTTTGTTCTGTCTTTTGGGAAGTGAGGCCTCAGGAAGCGATCTCAGTAAGACTAAACTTCCTGTCTGGTAGGATTGAAACTTAGATATATTTTGTCGTACTTATTCTTTCTGATATTGGCTTGTTTTGCAAGAGTACTGAAAACTTGTTCTACCTTAATGTCCTGTGTTACAGGGTCTGTCTAAATCCGAGGTAAATGATTTATCCATTCGTTTGCCTCATTCTCTGTGAACATCAGTTCGGAAATGGAGAATCCTGTCGAAGTGTGAAGTAAATAACTATAGATGGTTTCAAAGAGCAGACGTAATGTATCCCCATAGTTTATTTGGAAGCGGCATAAGTTCTAATGAAAAGATTGAATTCCTTGAAGATTCTTTTAACGGGATTACTTTTTGGATTAAAAAGTGAAAATAATTTGTGTTTGATGTCATGCAGCAGGAAGCCTTCCTCTTCTTGCTGGTGAAGTAGGATACATTATCATAAATGATTGAGTCGTGTCAGGACACAAAGCAATCAGAGATGATCTTGTTCAGAATGGAAGTGCAAATTGCGGACTTGATATGATGTAATTTAATATGTTTAGTGAAAATACCGTACAATGTCACAAGATACGTTACCCCTTATGTAGCTACAGGTAGTGGGACTGTAACATCAATGGCAGTTAACTGTAAGGGTTTCGCGGGTAGATTGGGATGTAATTCAGTTTTAGAGCATACATTGTTGGGCTTAGTTTTCTGACAAATGACAGATTCTGATTACGTGTAGAACACATCTCCTTAAGTTAGGATAATAAGAATACCTGGCAATTTCACTTGCACATTTGTTAATACCGAAATGTCCGCAGGAGTGGTGCATGTACCAGATAAAAATAGACTAAACTGCCTGTTGTTAAACGGATGCACCAATTGTCTGTGTTTATATCCTGTCTAAAAATAACAGTTGTAACACTTATATCGATTAGAGGTAGGTTTATATTATATAAGTGTGTACCTGAAATTATGGTGTGTGTATTTTTTGTTGTTTAAAGTCCTTCATTTGTGACAGGAAAATTAGAGTTTTGTAATGTACATTTGAAAAAAAAAGATTTTTAAAATGATAAATTATTGTAATATGTGTATGTGCATAAAAAGAAAATGTTTACTGAAAGCTGGTTCATGCTTAGGGCACTTGTATTTGTAACATATAAAAGATGTAGGGAAGCCCCTCCGCAAAGGAAGTGACATGACGCGATGTAAAAGGTGGTTTTGGCGGTCGAACTGAGCGGCTCCTTGGTGTGAACGGTGAGCAGTATGTGACTAGCTGTAGCACGATAAACTTCAAAGTTGCTAAGAGAGGCAATTGGAAGTCGCTTTACAATGGATTTGCCTCGGATGTGGATCTGCCTGTTATTTGGTATTCTCGGTAAAAAGGAATGTTCCGGGGACTGTTAGAAGGAGCCTTCCTCAGAGTATATTGCTAACTGTTGAATGAGCACTAGTTTGGTTCCTTCGTTGAGTTATCCTCTTGAATAGCAAACAGGATACAAAATGACACAGTGCACTCTGAACTGTGTGGAGCAGCAGGTACCAATAACGCACACATCAGTACATTATCAGAAGTAAATTTGCACCAAGCTCATATACCAGTGACGGCTACACGCTAGAGCATTACTTAATCAAACAATGAAATGTTACTGCATGAAGTGCAGAAATATATTTGAACATGAGGGCTTTTATCTTAACTCACATTAAAAAAATCACTGAAGATGAATAATCTCATAGCTACTCTGTTTAAGCTCTTCAGCAATAGTTCAATTTCTTCCTAATAAGTGGATAATATGATGGGGACCAATAAACAAGTATAGTTTCTCTAGTCAACTCTCCCTCTGATTATAACAGTAAAAAAAGACTCAAAAGATGATCATTCACTTCACTTGGAGTAGTTCATAATTCACTCTGTAAGAAAACACAACACTGTGCTTAATTAACTTCAAAAAAGAAACCATTCATGATAGAAATCAAAACCACACTATTTTTGAAAATGAGCTTAATTTATCTGTCTTTTTATCATCTGTGAAGCAAGTATCTTAGACAATAATATTTACATAATCTTGCACTGTATTCTTAGAAAACTATAATTTGTAATAAGCTAGGGATACTTTAGCAAAATCCTATCTAACTTCACATTTGTGGTTTTAACATTAACTTTTTCTACCCACTTACATTAGGCAAAAAATCACTTTAAAACACTAGAATGCAAGGATTGTTCATTTAAATCAGGATACTCATCTTTAGTAGAATTTAGGTGAGGACCATTCATAGGTTCGTGATCAGGATAGAAAATATGGTTCTCGACACAAATTTGTTTTTGTGATTATTATTCAAACCACACAAAAATTAACTGGTCCATGCCCATATACATTACTGAATGTATGAAGTAAGTGAAGCAGTGGTGAAGATTGGTGGCAAGCGACATGGTGGTTAACTGTACCCATGGCTCTTGTTGTTTGAGTGCTTTATAAAATCTCTTCTTGGCGTTGGATTCTGATACTTCAGCCTGCGCTAAATTATTCACATTAGGTGCTTCTTCGTTATATGCAACGTTTGTATCACAGTAACCTTCTTGTACATCTACATCTACATCGGTGTGTGGCGGAGGGCACTTTACGTGCCACTATAATTACCTCCCTTTCCTGTTCCAGTCGCGTATGTTTCGCGGGAAGAACGACTGCCGGAAAGCCTCCGTGCGCGGTCGAATCTCTCTAATTTTACATTCGTGATCTCCTCGGGAGGTATAAGTAGGGGGATACCTCATCCAGAAACGCACCCTTTCGGAAACTGGACAGCAAGCTACACGCCGATGCAGAGCGCCTCTCTTGCAGAGTCTGCCACTTGAGTTTGCCAAACATCTCCGTAACGCTTACCAAATAACTCTGTGACGAAACGCACCGCTCTTCTTTGGATCTTCTCTATCTCCTTTGTCAACCCGACCTGGTACGGATCGCACATTGATGAGCAATACTCAAGTATGGAAGTGAAACATGTGAAACAAGTGAACATGTATGGAAGTGAAACATGGACGGTAAATAGTTTGGACAAGAAGAGAATAGAAGCTTTTGAATGTGGTGCTACAGAAGAATTCTGAAGATTAGATGGGTAGATCACATAACTAATGAGGAAGTATTGAATAGGATTGGGGAGAAGAGAAGTTTGTGGCACAACTTGACCAGAAGAAGGGATCGGTTGGTAGGACATGTTCTGAGGCATCAAGGGATCACCAATTTAGTATTGGAAGGCAGCGTGGAGGGTAAAAATCGTAGGGGGAGACCAAGAGATGAATACACTAAGCAGATTCAGAAGGATGTAGGTTGCAGTAGGTACTGGGAGATGAAGAAGCTTGCACAGGACAGAGTAGCATGGAGAGCTGCATCAAACCAGTCTCAGGACTGAAGACAACAACAACAACAACAACAAACTCAAGTATAGCTCGAACGAGTGTTTTGTAAGCCACCTCCTTTGTTGTTGGACTACATTTTCTAAGGACTCTCCCACTGAACCTCAAACTGGAACCCGCCTTACCAACAATTAATTTTATATTATCATTCCACGCATACTCCCACATACTCCCAGATATTTTACGGAAGTAACTGCTACCAATGTTTGTTCCGCTATCATATAATCATACAATAAAGGATCCTTCTGTCTATGTATTCGAAATACATTACATTTGTCTATGTTAAGGGTCAGTTGCCACTCCCTGCACCAAATGCCTATCCGCTGCAGATCTTCCTGTATTTCGCTGCAATTTTCTAATGCTGCAACTTCTCTCTATACTACAGCATCATCAGCGAAAAGCCGCATGGAACTTCCGACTCTATCTACTGGGTCATTTATATATGTTGTGAAAAGCAATGGTCCCATAACACTCCCCTGTGGCACTCCAGAGGTTACTTTAACGTCTGTAGACGTCTCTCCATTGAGAACAACATGCTGTGTTCTGTTCGCTAAAAACTCTTCAATCCAGCCACTGATATTTTGTGGGCTGTTACTTTGTTTATCAGGCAACAGTGCGGAACTGTATCGAACGCCTTCCGGAAGTCAAGGAAAATGGCATCTACCTGGGATCCTATATCTAATATTTTCTGGGTCTCATGAACAAATAAAGCGAGTTGGGTCTCACACGACCGCTGTTTCCGGAATCCATGTTGATTCCTACAGAGTAGATTCTGGGTTTCCAAAAACGACATGATACGCGAGCAAAAAACATGTTCTAATATTCTACAACAGATCGACGTCAAGGATATAGGTATATAGTTTCGCGCATCTGCTCGACGACCCTTCTTGAAGACTGAGACTACCTTTGCTCTTTTCCAATAATTTGGAACCTTACGTTCCTCTAGAGACTTGAGGTATACGGCTGTTAGAAGGGGGGCTAGTTCTTTCGCGTACTCTGTGTAGAATCGAATTGGTATCCCGTCAGCTCCAGTGGACATTCCTCTGTCCTTGGACACATATTTCGATGTCAGCCATTTTTTCGTTTGTGCGAGGATTTAGAGAAGGAACGGCAGTGTGGTCTTCCTCCGTGAAACAGCTTTGGAAAAAGGTGTTTAGTATTTCATCTTTACGCTTGTCATCCTCTGTATCAATGCCATCATCATCCCAGAGTGTCTGGATATGCTGTTTCGAGCCACTTACTGATTTAACGTGAGACAAGAACTTCCTGGAATTTTCTGTCAAGTCGGTACATAGAATTTTACTTTCAAATTCACTGAACGCTTCACGTATAGCCCTCCTTATGCTAACTTTCACATCGTTTAGCTTCTGTTTGTCTGAGAGGTTTTGGCTGCGTTTAAACTTGCAGTGAAGCTCTCTTTGCTTTCGCAGTAGTTTCCTAACTTTGTTGTTGAACCTCGGTGGGTTTTTCCCGTCCCTCACAGCTTTACTCGGCACGTACCTGTCTAAAACGCATTTTATTATTGCCTTGAACTTTTTCCATAAACACCCAACATTGTCAGTGTCGGAACAGAAATTTTCGTTTTGATCTGTTAGGTAGTCTGCAATCTGCCTTCTATTAGTCTTGCTAAACAGATAAACCTTCCTCCCTTTTTTTATATTCCGATTTACTTCCATATTCAGGGATGCTGCAACGGCCTTATGATCAGTGCTTCCGTGTTCTGCGATTACAGAGTCTAAAAGTTCGGGTCTGTTTGTTATCAGTAGGTACAGGATGTTATCTCCAGGAGTCGGTTCTCTGTTTAATTGCTCGAGGTAATTTTCGGATAGTGCACTCAGTATAATGTCACTCGATGCTCTGTCCCTACCACCCGTCGTAAACGTCTGGCCAGTTGTGTAAAACCAAAATACCCGGTCGTGCGCACTTCACCTTGACACCATGACGGTACTTACCATGAATATCAATTATTATTCGAAAATCCAGTACAATCTTTTGCTCCACTGTTTACTATGCAAATAAGTCCGCTTGGGAGGTCGGTCTGTGAGTCGTATCAAGTACCATTCCTGGATCACAGAAACTGACGAATTATTTACCAATAGAAATGTGCAACAAGTAGCTCCTTTTCCGACAATGACGTCAGCCTGGAGCTGGTGTTTTATTACTTGGCTTTTAGCACTAATAGTCCCCACGACCTTGCAATTTTTTTTTTTTACGGGGAATGTAGGCAAATGCTTGATGTACTGCTACGTTGGAACAGATATGTTTGAATTGAAATAGGAGGTCCTGTGTCTATATGCATCTGGCCATCAACACCGTTGATGGAACCGTTAGCAGCGGCTTGTACCACTTTCACCTAATCTTTCCTACAGTTACAGGTTTCCTGAGCCACCTACCTCGGGCCATCCCCCTCATTGTATCGCAAAATGCCTAATTATCATGGTGCCTTAATTTTATGCCGAGACCGACAGGCGAAGGCCTACAGGGGTCACCACAGTTTGACGCCTGCGAATGTGAATACTGCTCAGCTTCCGTCACAACCACAATTACGTCCGGTTGGGTGATGCACATGTTTCCGCGTGACTCTGTGTTGCTGTGAACTACTATCTGCCACGGGTATCGTCGACGTCTGATAAATGTGCATATTTTAAGGGTGCTGTGGTGATGGCACTGTATTTTGCATCCTACCACTGGTTCCGTGATTCTGCCACAACCAGATTGTAGTATTAATATTTTCATTATGGTTGTTGTTATCAAAACCGTTATTACTTCGCTTTGTTGTCATTACAATTGCCACTAGATTTTGACCTAATTTTATGATTCTGACAGTTGTTTCCGGTGTTATCGTGCCAGAAACCGCCGTTTATGCGGTTATCATCACTGCGGTAACTATTATCGTTCCACTCGTTGTCGTTTGATTTCTTGGTGTCCTCCTGTATGAGATCCAACGAATCGATTACTGACTGTAAATTCTCCAGGTCAGTATAAGGAATATTGATTAATTTCTCTCGTAACTTATGGGAAGACGAGCCTTTAATATTCTGAGAACGTCTCTATGAGAGATCGGTTCATCCCATGGCCTGGTCATGTTAATAATTTTCTAGTCGTATTTTCTGAGATTCACCACTATGAGACTGTATAATTGTGGGCTGTAAACAAGCTTCCTAAGATGTTCCTGCACAGATGTAGACCAGAACCGCTCTAAAAAGAATTCATCAAAATTCAGAGATGATTTACATGTCTTTGCAACTTGGAATACCTAAGGTGAGGCGTCTCCAGTTATATGTGAGACGAAAAACTGAATTTTCTGCCTTTCTGTCCCTGAACCTTCACATATTGTTTTTGAATACCACAGGGTGGATACTTTTTTTGTGATCATCGACAGTTTGAAACTGGCCATGTTCTATCAAACTTTCCTCTTGCATTAAGTTTGTCAGAGTTGGTATGCCTGATTCCTTGTAAGACATACTTCGGTTTGTCTCATAGCCGGTGTTATTACACGGCATTCTTTCATCCCTAGTCATGGTTTCATACATAGGCGCTGCTATTGATGTGTTACCGTATTGAGGACCAGTGTGGCTTGCATCATTTCGTTCTGCGTTGTCTTCATTATACATTTGCCTCTCAGGTCCTTCGACCTGCTTTTATCGGTTACCTTGCGACATGGGAAAGGTAGCGTTGTTTAGATTATGCATTTGCCTCTCAGTTCCTTCGACCTGCATTTATCGGTTACCTTGCGACGTGGGAAGGTAGACTGTATGAATACTAGTTTGCTCCTAGCGTAAGCCTTGGCAAGTTTCAACTTTACCTCTACTGTGACATTTTCTACCTCTTTCTGTACCTCTCTATGGATAGTCTCCCTTATCTGTGTATTCATTGTGTCCATAGTTGAAGTGACATTTTCATTTCACCTTCTAAAGTGTCATGAGATAATTTCATTCCCTCCAGTTCTGCCGCCAGTTTTTTCACTCCATCCGGCAAGTCTTTGCAGTTAGTCTGTAGAGTAGTGATGACTTCGCGAATACTATCTAGATCCTCCTTAATCTTCTCCACTATAGTGTTATCACGAGTATCTAAGATTATATTCAGTCTTGATACTAAGTCTTCATCTCGAGCAGGTAGTGCTCGATTTAGTTAAATTCCTTTTTCTTGAGCTCCTACTTCGTTCCCCGCTCTTTATCTAATAAAGCCTGTTTCCTATCTCGTTCCTTTCCAGACTCGATCAAGAATTGTTTTTCCCTAATGGCCTGTCTGTCTTCACGCTCTTTTCCCTAATGAAGCCTGTTTGCCTGCACGCTCTTTTCCTGATGCAGCCTTTTAGGCTTCACGCTCATTTTCTCTTACATCTACTTTCTGCAACAAGATAGTAATTAAATCTGTTCCTGGTACTTTCTGTGTTAGAAGATGGTCTGACGCTTCCCCTGCACAGAAATATCGAAAACATTTTTACTACTGCACGTAGTAAACATATGTTCTTTGTCGACTACATCCTGTTCCGAATCCAGAATACTTTTATCTATAATTTGGGTTTCTGCTTCCCATGTGGGAACTGCAGCTGTCGGGAAAGTCTGAATCACTGTCGTATCTTTTTCCTGAACACTGTCATTCTGCCCAGCGTCAGGGATTTCCTTTCGCGTTGGCCTAAACATTTTGCTAAGCTGCTATTAAATTTCACGCGCAATACAAATAAAATACACAAAAACAAAAGAATTTATAACTAAAAACGCTAATATTGGCACAAAATTGTTTATCGGCTGCTTTTAAAGTCGCTGTAACAGACTGTCTCGCAACAGATCTTTCGCACGTAACTCGTGCTGCGTTTGTCTATAGCCACATCAAAATGTATGGTGTGCGCATGTAGCGTAGGTTTACTGGTAAACGAATTGCAAGTAAACACATGCAGGTATGTTCTTACCTGTGATAACTTCTCGAAATAATACTGAGATGCAGTGCAGTGTAAGTGGCCAACTCCAGTTTATTAGATGATTTGATTTTGTTCCCTTTACTTTTCTTCTTCTCAGTTCATTTCAGTGTCAAAGTATATGAAAATGAAATATATCTTCATTAGAATGATACAACTTATGACTATATACATACGGAATTCAGATGAAATTTGTTTATCTGGCCTCACATTATGGAGTGCTACGATATATTCTCTCTCTCTCTCTCTCCCCCTGTGTGTGTGTGTGTGTGTGTGTGTGTGTGTGTGTGTGTGTGTGTGTGTGTGTGTTAATGTGAATGAATGATTAATGTGTAGTGTAATTGTAACGTGTTGTATAAAATTGTCTTTTAAACAGATAATGTTTAAATTTTTATCACATATCTTCTTACAGTCTTCTAAACCCACGAACCTAATATGCTGTCATAGTAGGAGGAGAGGTGATACTCCTACGTGGCGCGTCTCAGGTGGCGGATAGGGAAGTCCTCACCGGTTTACTGGCGGAATTGAGTGAAATAAAATAGCTCTCGCGGACCAAACACACCCTCTGCTGTTAACAACCGGAGTTGTAAATCGGAGCTTGCTCCAACTAAGGTTGACAACCTTCGACAGTCAAAAATGGAAAGGTCTTTTAGGAAAAAATTTCCACCGTCCTGCTCAAAAAGGCAGGAAAAGGCTACATCGGATTCGGTGGGTAGTCAACTAGAAGATAGCAACGAATCGGAGCGTTTGCAACCATCCAAATGCACAATAAAACACAAAAAGAAGATTAAACATGAGCAAATAAATTATATAGCAACACACAACATAAACTCATTACTTCAGACCGGAAAACTCAAGGAGCTCACAGATGAACTAAATAAACAAAAAATTTTAATAACAGAGATTCAAGAAATGAGAAACACCACAGAGGACCCATTCGAATCACAAGGGTACAGAATTTATAATGGGAAACCAGGACCGAGGGCAATGAAATATTGTCCCCAGTTTGGAACAGGGTTTTTAGTAAACATAAGAATAATAGATTCAGTAACGGATTTCCTAGCAGTATCACCAAGAATTGCGACTCTAAGCTTTAAAACAATGAATAAAACCTATACAATGATAAATGCTCATGCCCCAACAAATGAAAAAATTGTCTAACAAAAACAAAGGAAGAGGTAGATAAATTTTGGGACCTTCTAGAACAAACTGTGAACAGAGTAAATAAAAAGAATGTAAAAATCTTATTGGGAGATTTCAATGCTCAGTTGGGAAAAGAAAGGAAGTATAAAGATATAATTGGAAAATGGAGTCCACATAAATTTACAAACAAAAACGGTCAAAGGCTTGTAGAACTCTGCAGAGAACACAACCTTATATCTAAATCAACATACTTTAAGAGGAAGCCAAGTAAACTTAAAACATGGAAACATCCAGACTGGAGGAAGGGCGAGTGGCAGCTAGACCATGTCTGTATGGGCAAAAATTTTCATAAGGAGATCCACAATGTTAAAGTACTGAGAGGAGTAGACACAGGCTCAGACCATTATATGGTTAAAATTAAGATCAAATTCACACCGTTAAAGAAGAGGACCGGAAAAACTAATAAAATAAAAATGAGGTTTGACCCACATCAGCTAATTAAAAATAAGTACCAACAAATAACACAAACCATCAAATTAACAGATGATCTAGAACAACTAGTGCCTAATCTTAAAAAAGAAGCAGAGAATCTAGCTGCCTTGAACCCACGAAGGAAACATGCATGGTGGACATCAGAATGTGACAAACTCCATGAAGATAGACACCAAGCATGGTTAAAGTTTCAAACACATAAAACTGAAGAAAATGCCATCAACCTAAAAAATGAAAGAAAAAAATTCACTCAAAATATTATAAGAATCAAGAGAGGATTTCATAAAGATATTATAAAGTCTATAGAAGGTAATTATCATAAAACCAACTCCAGGCACTACTACAAAATCTTTGGGAAACAACTACAGCAATATGAGGCCCCTACACTAATACTGAAAGATGAAGATGGAAGAATGACACACAGTAACAATGAAAATGCAGAAATCATGGCAAAAGCATTTTACAAACTTCTGAATTGCGAGGAACCCAAAGAACCCTTACAAATCAACATAATTACCCCAATAAAAACCAAACCTAACAAACTAGACCCTCCGGGGCGCTGAAGACCTTGCTGTCGTGTGCCCCCCAAAACCCTTCTACTACTCTAGACCCTCCAACTTTCCAAGAAGTAGAAGAAATTCTTAAAGAACAAAAAAATTATAAGGCATGTGGAGAAGATCAGGTTTTTGTTGAAATGTGGAAATATGCAAGTGACACGGTCAAGACCTCCTTACACATGGCTCTAACAAAAATTTGGGTAACAGAACAATTTCCCGAACATTGGACCACAGCTATCATCCACCCACTACACAAAAAGGGAGATAAGAGCAACCCAGATAACTACAGAGGAATCTCTCTCCTAGATTGCACATATAAAATTCTATCCAAGATCCTATATGAAAGAATCAAGGAGCAATTACAACAGGAGTTAGGGGAATATCAGGGAGGTTTCAGACCATGGAGAAGCTGTGCAGAGCATATAATTAGTTTAAAATTGATTATGGCATACTACAAGAAACGGAACAAACCTCTGGCAAAAACATTTGTAGATTTTAAGAAGGCATATTGTAACAATAATGTACCTATAATAATTTTTTTCTTTATGTATTTAGATAAATGTTTCTTTCTGAATTTATGTGAAATAATGTAAATATTATTTTAAATTTTTTCTTTTTGTGTCTTGTTAAAGAAACTGTACACAACTTTTGAAATGAATGTCATTACTTACGTTAGATTTTAAGCAATTTGATAACCAAAGGAAAATGTATTTAATGTTAAATACTATTGTATAATGTGAAAATTGTAATTTAAACACTTGGTCCATACGTAGTTAATGCATTAGGATATGTGTAGTAGAAAACCTGTGGTGAATACCCTACCTGTAGGGGCGCGGGAAAAGGTGGATGCAGGCGAGTGCGGGAAAACGCACACTGGCGCGGTTCGGCACAACGGGCTCAGTGAAACAGTCGGAGTTGGGCATCGGTCAGAGGAACATGTACTGTACCGAGGAGGCTATCTAGGAAAAGTGGATTCCATTGAGCCTCGGATGGGCCGATTCCGACGACTACTTGGCCTGGCTATATTCTCTGGCACAAAACTGGAAAGATTACGACGCTAAGAAGAATGAAAGTGCCGATACTGTGAGAGCCTTAGCCGTGCTTGTATGTGTGCTGTGCTGCCCGCTATCTCGCTGCCCGCCATCCGCCGTACCGACGTGCACAGGTCAAACATTTATTTCATCTTTAGAAGTGTATCTGTGTGGACCAGTGTTGAAACTGTTCTAACTGTTCAATAATAACGTGACTTTTACCAGAATTGCCTTAGCCATCATTTATCCTTATCATTGACCTAGACAGGGTCCTTACCGCATATTGTGCAACCCGAGTATCCCGAACTGAAAGTTACAGTTAGTACTAAATTATCTGCAGACCAATCTATACTATAAAGACGTTCAAGGATAGGAGTGTAAATGTAAATGTTAGTAAAGAATATCAGTGTGATCAAATTGAAAGATAAATTTTGAATTGAGCTAGCAATGTTATTTAATTCATTTGAGACTGAAAAAATGTTAGGCTATTAATCCAGAAGCGTGACAAAAGAATAGCAATCCATAGGTTGATAATTTTGAGTGTTAATGTACCTTCAGGACTTACTAGTTTCAGCATAACGACCGTAACAGTTTTAGGGCCCCCCCCCCCATTCTCCTGCCTATTCTTGCACATTTTGAAGTGTACTGATCAGAATTGAACAGTAAAATTAATTTCTATATTAAACCTAAGTGTATTAAAGATTTTTCCAATTTTAATAGTGACTTTGTATGTGTGTTTTCAAAATTGCTGATTCTAGGGTAATCTATGCCCGCTTTCAGTCTGATCAATATACAAAGTGCAGCTCGTAGTAATCATTGCTGTGTGGTGTTGTGTAATTTTAGCTCGTACAAATTAGTACAAAAGAAGAAAACCTTAGTTCAGTAGATTCTTTCTGGTTCTAAAGTTTGTTATAAAACGCAACATTACCACGTGTCATTATGCTTGTACATGCTACCACTTGTACAGGGAAAAACTCACTAAATGCCTAATTAGGCTGGCGACCGTATTATTAATCATTGGTAGTATCTGCTGTGTGTACTTCTTGTCCATGCGAACGCATAATTGTACTTTACATTTACTTGACGCATCACTGTAGTTACTTACTGAATAAGTCCGAATTGCTTCCATTAGGTACACGCGGTCAACTTATGTACTAAATCCTTGTTTACAAGGTGAAGCCCGTGAACTTATTACAGTACAGGCTTTATTGAGCTAACGCACGTCCGACTGGGCGGTAGTGTTACACGTGGCTTCCCGGTGACAGGACATCCAGTTGTTGTCGGTCATACACTAACGTAAAGACCGAACAGTGGATGTTCAGTGGCACGAACAGCAATAAAGTTTAGCAAAGTAAACTATAGCGTGAGTCAAGTATAATAGTGCGGTGTGATTGGCATTCAATATGGACAGGAACGGGGACAGGGTAGATGTGCCGAGCGAAATGGAGAATGCGGCTAGCAGTAGCAGGAGTCTACGCGGCCAGATAACAGATGGCGTTAGCGGAAGACAATTGGCGTACATACAATACCATGAACACGTCAACGAACAGATTGAAATGTCGCGATCACCTCGAACACAGCAAGGGACAAAACAGGAAGTAGAGGGTGACTTTGTAGATGATAGTGGGTACGTAAACGAATCCACTGACATATTTGATTCACCACAGATAAAGAAAGAACCGAAAGAAACTTATGTAGTAGAATCGGAACACACGGATTCCGTAGAACAAAACAGTGTA
Source organism: Schistocerca cancellata (assembly GCF_023864275.1). NCBI lineage: Eukaryota > Metazoa > Arthropoda > Insecta > Orthoptera > Acrididae > Schistocerca > Schistocerca cancellata. The sequence goes on along the minus strand of NC_064628.1, from coordinate 184,342,326 downwards.
AAAATTTTAAATATGAACGACTTATTTGAACAATTAACCAAACAAATTGTAGGACAGAATGAGCAGCTTAAAACACACGTTGATGAGCAGCTCAAAACACAGAACGAGCAGCTTAAAACGCACGTTGATGCGCAGCTTAAAACACAGGGCCATCAGATCAAAACACAGAACGAGCAGCTTAAAACACACGTTGATCAAATTAAAGCACAGGTTGAAGGACAGGGAATTAAAATTAGTAAACAAATAGAACAAGTAGAACAAAAAGTAGGTAATTTAAGTTCTGTGGTAAATAATATGAAATTTGAAATTGATACTATTAACAAAAATATGGATACTATGCAGGAGGAAATTGGAAACATTAATAGTAGATTCGATGTTGAAATTCTCAACATCCAAGAGAAAGTAGAACCTCTGGTTGAAACTAAGGTAGACGAAAAAGTTTTCGGTCTTAAGACTGAGATCGTAAATGAATGTCAACACGGAATATCGCAATTGAAAAGGGTAGTTGTAGACACTGAAAAAGAATTAGGTGAAAAAGTAACCGGATGTGTTCAAAATTGTACGAAAATTCAAGGAAAAATTTTCGATCTAGAGAGCAAAATTAAAGATAGGCCTTGTGTGGTCTGTAATGGCGCACCAATTACCAAGCTGTTAGAAGGTGAGGAACGCTTCGATCCAGCCAAGAAACATAACGGGTGGCATCCGTTAGACTTCATCAAAAATTGCGAGAGAGTATTTCCTGAGCACTTGTCTGATCAGGAAAAGATAAACGTTGTAATTAGCGCCTTAGCAGGTGACGCTAAGCGCTGGGGAATAAATTTAAATACCGAACGAATGACGTTCGAAGAATTTAGGCAAAAATTTACCGAAGAATATTGGTCAGAACAAAAACAGGATCATTTATGGCGCGAGTTTATTATGGCAAAACAGCATGATAGCAGGGGCAGGAATTCTTTGAAAGATTTCTGCGAGTATTGGTACCGGAAATTGACACATTTAAAAGGCTGAAGATCAGATTCAGAAATTATCTGGGAACTGTATAAAAAGCTCCCAGAAGATTCCAAGAGGTATGTAGGAAGCAACCATCGTAGCTTCCAAGCATTTCTGGAAAGGGTCGAAGACGAAGACCATTGGCGCGCAAGTCGTGCCAATTATCAAAATTTTGGTAACCATAATAACCGACACAATGACGAAAGAAATGACGGCGATGGATTTCGCATCAATATGATACAGAGAGGAAGAGGCAGAGGAAGAGGCAGGGGAAATTATCAAGGTCGCGGTAGAGGGTATGCCGCGCAAAATAATAACGACGCGGGAAACTAATTTCCGCGAACGTTGCGGGCCAAACGGAAGCGGACAATACATACCGGCCCCGATTTAAGAACAGATACCGGACCGACCGTAATGTAATGAGACAGGTTAGAGACAGGCGAGAAACGAAGCAACGTGTTGTGGCAAGACAAGCGTCAGGTGCGAGCGAACATGAGTCATCTATGCCGCACAGAAAGCTCCAGGTTAACGGGCGAGTGGAGCATCAGAGGGCAACGGCCCAGCCTAGCGGAACATCTGTTCAGAGAGAAGCCGCTAGCAATACGGCAGCAGTAGGTACGAACGTAGCCGTAAGAGATAATGAAAATTTTACGAGTAATAATTCCGTGGCAAAGGAAACAATATATGAGACTGTGAGTACACAGGGAGTTGCGGTTAGCAGTGTTCGCAATGTGGTAAAGGGCGATAATGAATTAGCAGAAGTAAATGATTGGCGTGTGCAGATCGACGATCTGTACAAGGGCCTAAAGCAATGTGAGTGGGAGGATTTTAAGAAGGAGTATGAGGCGAGGAAATTAGTTAGTAGAAAGGGAAATGATAGGGGCGTCAATATAGTGACGTGGCGCAAATTTGAAGAAGGAAGAATAAATAGCGCCGCGAAAAGTACGCGTGCTGCCGATAAGGGGAAGGTTAATGATAGGAAGGATTTGGAGGATGAATTCCTCAGCATTGACGAAGAAATAACTTCTGCTAACAATCCGCCAATAGTGCAAGCTGCTACCGAGAGGCACCGTGGAGAAGGGGCAGATGATTACATGAAAGTAATTAAAGTCCACGAGGATTACACCGAATATGAAGTCACAGTAGAGGTAAATAAAGCTGATGACGAGGCCGTTTCACCAAAAGAGGAGATTGAATTAAAATCTAAGCCTGACAACAATACCGAGGAGGAACTTAGTGCCTGTCTCAGAAAAACCTTTATGTTAGAACCTGATAGCGATCCGGAATGGTCAGATTCCGACGATAGTTCAGATGATGAAATATACGTAAATACAGACAAAATTGAATATACTAACTTTCCCTGTTGTGCAAAAGTAGCGTACTTAAATGAATCTGATGTGGAGGAAGAACGTAGTGATGACTCTAGTGAAGATGAATTTTTCGGGGTAAGAGAAAGTGAATATACTTTTACCGAAAGAGGGTATGAAAAAATCAGCGAAATCAAAGGGGATGTAGTTAAGTACGATATTGTACCTAACAATGACGAAGTGTCAAAACAGAATCCAGATGTTGTGACTGAACAAAGAAAGAAAGAACCACCGGACGACTCAGCGTTTATTTTGCGAAGAGTTCAAGTGAGCAAAGACTTTGAACTCCAGAGGCCTAAGAAGCCACCAGACTTAAGTGACTGTTTTATGAACTATAAAAGACTGCCTTGTTAATAAAGAGACGAGCAGGGGCAGGATGCTGTATTTGTAGATATTATTAATATTATGCATTACTTGATTGTTACTATAGCTCAGTGTTATCTGAAAATGAATTATTGTTTGGTTGAATTAGAGCCTGGGGCAGATTCATATCGGATTTTGAGAATGTCATGAACACATTACATCATAAAACTACAGGGTTCCCACCGGAAGAAATTTTGTTAGGTAGAAGTAGTAAAAGTTTAATTGAAGAAAAATTAGAGTTTCCACCTTGTACAAGTTTGGGATTGAATCAAAAGAAAGAATTGGTTATAAAAAGGGCAAAGCAAAAAGCCGAATCTAGATCTAGAAGACACGATTAAAATCTAAAGGTTTCAAAATTCAAAATTGGAGATTATGTTCTTCTAAAAACCCACGAGAAATCTAGTGAACTAAACCATGAAATTTCAAAATTTAAATATATTTATAACGGACCATATATAATACAGAATATTCCACATGATAATGCTTACTACCTAATCTACCCAAAATCCAAAAGACCTTTAGGTGTAAGAGATATAGTGGATCTGAAACTGTATGTTCCCAGAAACGAGTAATTGTGCTGTATCTTATGCTGAACACAAATTGTTTCAAATGTAACTATTCTTTGTAAATGTCTGTATACCACTGAAAGTTTACTAATGTAGTTATGTGAGTTTCAGATTACCAATGGTACTGTAAATATAAAAATGTATGGAGGAAAGGACTGAAAGGAAAGGGTAAATGCTTTCAGACAGATAACAGGTGGAACTGTCAAAAATGAAAATGGGCAGTGTATGAACCAGAATAGGAAGGACTGCCAAATACCAATGAGGGCAGATAAATAGTCGATGGAAAATAGTAGATGTAATCCAAAGGATGTGACAATATGAAGTGAAATGGACTGCCCAAATCCACATAATAGGCAGTAAATATGTGTAGTTAAATTTCTGAAAATTTTGTGTGTGTGTTTTGTTTAGTAAATTAGAAAATGGACTGCTATTCAAAGCAAGCAGCGACAAATTATCTTATAGTATATAAGGAATATGCATTTGTTTTTGTAGTTAAATATTTGCATTCCAGAATTTTAAATTATTTCTTTAAGAAATTTGGGAAAAATTGATTAAATTGCTATTTTAGTAATGTTTAAATGGGAAGTTGGACTGTGCAAAAGGCACTTAAGTAATTAACAAGATATTGGTCTTAATATATTAAAATAGTGTGCACCTATATACAGTGAGTGGAAGGAAATATGTAGTGTAAATCTTCTTGAACTTTTACGTAAAGATTCAGAACCAGTGTATCATTGTTAAATTTAGTGTTCCCATAAAATTTGGACTTAAGAAAATTTTCTGGAAACAGGGGCATGTGTAACAATAATGTACCTATAATAATTTTTTTCTTTATGTATTTAGATAAATGTTTCTTTCTGAATTTATGTGAAATAATGTAAATATTATTTTAAATTTTTTCTTTTCGTGTCTTGTTAAAGAAACTGTACACAACTTTTGAAATGAATGTCATTACTTACGTTAGATTTTAAGCAATTTGATAACCAAAGGAAAATGTATTTAATGTTAAATACTATTGTATAATGTGAAAATTGTAATTTAAACACTTGGTCCATACGTAGTTAATGCATTAGGATATGTGTAGTAGAAAACCTGTGGTGAATACCCTACCTGTAGGGGCGCGGGAAAAGGTGGATGCAGGCGAGTGCGGGAAAACGCACACTGGCGCGGTTCGGCACAACGGGCTCAGTGAAACAGTCGGAGTTGGGCATCGGTCAGAGGAACATGTACTGTACCGAGGAGGCTATCTAGGAAAAGTGGATTCCATTGAGCCTCGGATGGGCCGATTCCGACGACTACTTGGCCTGGCTATATTCTCTGGCACAAAACTGGAAAGATTACGACGCTAAGAAGAATGAAAGTGCCGATACTGTGAGAGCCTTAGCCGTGCTTGTATGTGTGCTGTGCTGCCCGCTATCTCGCTGCCCGCCATCCGCCGTACCGACGTGCACAGGTCAAACATTTATTTCATCTTTAGAAGTGTATCTGTGTGGACCAGTGTTGAAACTGTTCTAACTGTTCAATAATAACGTGACTTTTACCAGAATTGCCTTAGCCATCATTTATCCTTATCATTGACCTAGACAGGGTCCTTACCGCATATTGTGCAACCCGAGTATCCCGAACTGAAAGTTACAGTTAGTACTAAATTATCTGCAGACCAATCTATACTATAAAGACGTTCAAGGATAGGAGTGCAAATGTAAATGTTAGTAAAGAATATCAGTGTGATCAAATTGAAAGATAAATTTTGAATTGAGCTAGCAATGTTATTTAATTTATTTGAGACTGAAAAAATGTTAGGCTATTAATCCAGGAGCGTGACAAAAGAATAGCAATCCATAGGTTGATAATTTTGAGTGTTAATGTACCTTCAGGACTTACTAGTTTCAGCATAACGACCGTAAGAGTTTTAGGCCACCCCCCATTCTCTTGCCTATTCTTGTACATTTTGAAGTGTACTGATCAGAATTGAACAGTAAAATTAATTTCTATATTAAACCTAAGTGTATTAAAGATTTTTCCAATTTTAATAGTGACTTTGTATGTGTGTTTTCAAAATTGCTGATTCTAGGGTAATCTATGCCCCATTTCAGTCTGATCAATATACAAAGTGCAGCTCGTAGTAATCATTGCTGTGTGGTGTTGTGTAATTTTAGCTCGTACAAATTAGTACAAAAGAAGAAAACCTTAGTTCAGTAGATTCTTTCTGGTTCTAAAGTTTGTTATAAAACGCAACATTACCACGTGTCATTATGCTTGTACATGCTACCACTTGTACAGGGAAAAACTCACTAAATGCCTAATTAGGCTGGCGACCGTATTATTAATCATTGGTAGTATCTGCTGTGTGTACTTCTTGTCCATGCGAACGCGTAATTGTACTTTACATTTACTTGACGCATCACTGTAGTTACTTACTGAATAAGTCCGAATTGCTTCCATTAGGTACACGCGGTCAACTTATGTACTAAATCCTTGTTTACAAGGTGAAGCCCGTGAACTTATTACAGTACAGGCTTTATTGAGCTAACGCACGTCCGACTGGGCGGTAGTGTTACAATATGACTGTCTCCACAGACCTTCAGTATTAAAAATTTTAAGAAATCTAGGACTCCATCCAAAACTAATTAAAATAATACAACTCACTCTAACCAACACCAAATCAAAAGTAAAGTTTAGAGGAGAAATTTCGGAACCATTCCTCATAAAAACAGGCTTAAGACAAGGTGACTGCCTATCACCATTACTTTTCAACTGTGTACTGGAATACATAATGAGAGAATGGTACAAGGACAATCCAAAGAGGATAAGAATTGGAAGTGCAAAAGATGATATTAGCTTAAACTGCTTGGGATTTGCTGATGATCTTGCTCTCCTAGCCAACACCGTTCAAGAAGCCAGGCAACAAGTGAAATCACTACAAGAAATAGCAGAGAAAGTAGGCCTTAGAATATCATTTGAAAAAACGGAGATTATGCTAACTGATCCACCACTTGCAAAAAAAAAAATACAATTACAATAGGAGAACAGGAAATCAAAATTGTTGATAAATTGAAGTATTTAGGCGAAATAATAACATACAATCTAAATGAGAAGCCATCATGGCAAAATAGAATAAAAAAACTGAACTATGCAAATTACATTACCAAAACTACATACAACAAAAAAACCCTATCTATAGATGCAAAATTAAAACACTATAAAACAGTTACACAACCAGAAATAACGTATGCAGCTGAAACTATCTTCAAAACAACTAATACAGCAGAAATTGACAGAATACTAAAAATAGAAAGAAGAATAATTAGGACATGTATAAATAAACAGTATAAAATAAATGGACATTGGAGAATAGCATCAAATGAAACAGTATATAAGAAAATAGAACCAGTCATGAGCACAATCAGGAAGAAACGCATCTCATTCTTTGGACATCTGATGAGAACTCCAGAAAACAGAATTAGTAAAAAAATAATACAAAAATTGTGGAATAGCAAGAGCGACATTAAATGGATCACAAAAATTAAGGAAGATATAAAAGAACTACAAATTACAGTAGATGACCTAAAAAACAAGACAGAGAAAACCAGAATACTGCAAAACCCGCAAACCAGACTACAAATGAAAATCAATAAAAGGAGTACAGGAAGAGTTGTCTCAGATGAAGAAAGAAAGAAAATATCTGAAAGAATGAAGAAATATTGGGCAGACAGAAGAGCAAAACACCTTTCATATAAGAATAGCCTCTAATAATTATATTACGTAAATATATTAAGTTATTGTCGAACCAAATTGTATCCATTTGTAACAACTTGTTTAGAACTTTGTATTTTTGACTACAGTGGTCCAATGAAGGCCATAAAATAAATAATAATAATAAAAAAACAGTCTTCTAAACTGTAACAATGTTAACTCAGATTTATTACACCCAATACTGTGGTGTGCGAAACAATTCATTAAAATGATTTCCTTTTATGGAAGTTACGGTGTCGTGCAGAAACGTTTTTGTACACCAAAGCAAAAATATTTGAACATTGCATATTTATCAGTAGCACACTAGTTTGTTAATTTTAATTGCATGACGTATTTTTAGTTACAGCTTTCTCTGCAATGGCGCCAATGTGGAAAATAACGTATTCGACATTTGTGGCCCAGTACGGCAAAACATACATCAGAAAATGAAAATGAACATGGATATTCGCTAATACTTTCATAATACTTAATAAATTGAATCAGTTATCTTAATAATATCTAAGCTAGATGAACCGTAATTGCCAAACGTAGTTATACCGACCGTAATGGTGGACTACAATAGTGTAAGATCATAGCTAATAAAACTTTTGTGGGGACGTAGAACCACTGGCTCTACCTCTCAATAATATCACTGTCCTACCAAAGCAAGAACAATTGTATTTTTGTCAGATCAGTTTTCTGTAGTATGCGCTCTATGCTACACACTATGTATGCGCTGCGAGAGTAAAAGAATTCGTACCAAGTGACGGGAGCGCGAGTGATTATTTATCATCGGAATTATCAAGCCCGCTCCCCACTACCTACACTTTTAATAACTGGAGGAAAGGACACAAGTCTTCTATAAATGAAAGATGGTTTCCATAGAATCAATAACGTATTGGATTCTGAAAATGTTTTCGATAAATTAGCAGTTATTACATTTATTACAGTTCTCTTACTATGGAACGCAGGAAGAGTATATCTTGCTTGGTGAGCGATACTACTCGAAAATGTACACTGTCTTCTCTTTTATCCGACAATTCAAAATTAACAGAGTATATTTTGTCTTTTTTTAATCATTGTCTACACAGATAATAAATCATGTTTATTGTCTTTGTCCCTCTTCACTCAGTGCACTTCACATGGAAAAAAGACAGTGTTTTTCACATATTAGAGAAAAATATTAAGTCTTTTTTTTAAGTATGTTTACAGAGAAAAACACGTCTGATGACGGCACAAGGTCTTAGCATGCATTGCACACCGCGTTGCTTGTAATTTGAATTTCGGTTTTTTAACTAGCATAGCAGCAGCACCCACAGTAGTTTGGGGATAGCAGCCGCACAACTTTTGTTATTTGCGCAAACAGCTAGGCCATTTATAATTCACGTGTGATACAATTAACGTATCAACATTGACATACGTTTCAGACAGAACATTTTTGGTTGTTATTTATTTTCATATTTTTCTCGCAGTCAAATTGCTTGTATAATTCCTAACTCGACAGTTTTCTTAAATTTAACACAGCAGAATATACTCTCGCCATGAGCGTTTCAGACTTGCAGTAGACAGTTGAATGTTGCATTTCTGATTAACTTTTGCATTGGTGATTACTTTTAAGGAACTACGAGATTACTTACAAACTTAAATAAGAGCTTAACTGTTTCTCTAATCACGAGTTCAGTTTCCCATTACCAAGAAGACAAAATACCAGTAAATGTAACTCTGCATCACCATACATGCATACAACAAAAGCTAATTAGCTACGTTCACTTGGCGAAAAAGTACTCCAACACGCTTATACCACAGGATTACATGCTGTTCATTTGTAAATCGAAGAGACAGCGAGTGAACTGTCAGATTTAGAACAACAATTTACAGAACGGCAGATGGTAGTAGACGAAAAATTACAAAGCATTACAGATGTTCACGAACACAACGAAGCTTTATCATTACCATGATGGTAGTCGCTAAGGTCCACAACGAGATGCAACTGCGGTCCCACACATCAAATACATTCAAGCTGACGTGCATAATGATAAACAGCAATTGCTCACGAACAACCTGAAACTGAGGATCTAGCCAATAATCCTGCACAGTTTCAGCAACGTACTGACGACAGTTCCGACTCAACACAACCGGTAAATTTTACAGAATCGGAAAAATTTCAATGTGTCCAGCGACCTAACGAAAATCAATCAATTGTGAACGACAGTCGTAACCTAGAAATATGCAACAAAAATTCTGCAAACATTAACAGGAAGCTTGCTTCGTCTAACTTTACGCACAAACAGTCTTCAATTTATTTTGAACACGAACACGTGTCACAGCAACTTCAACAGTAGGTTCACTCAGAGCTGAGAGGGGCGTTTCTTTTGACAGCGGCTCCTCTCACCCCGATTTTAATAGACTTCGACTTTAAACACTTCTTCTGCGCCAGCTCGATGGCCGGTAACTCAAAAACTGTAATTAATATGTAGCCATTTAGACGGCGAACCAGCCGTGAGAATGCGGCCAATTGCGCGTCAGGGCTACTCCCTGTAAGAATTTCAAAATGCTTTTTCTAGACGCATGTTGGTCAGACACAATACAATGTGGAGTGAAGTATAAACTTCTTAGTTTACCACATTTCCATGAGTCACGATTTGCAACCGTCACACAATTTTTTGAATACACGATACAGCACCTTTGTATTTCAAAACTTCCCAAATTCTTACGCACTCCCGTACTGACTTGTCATGAAAAAGATAACACAAATGCATTTCGCATTGTCTTACAGCTTCTCGAACTTGATGAGTCGCACATTACACAGCAAAACACTTTTTCTTCACGTAATAACTAAAACGGAGATGATAGGTCGTAATTGGAGACAACAAAATTCTTTTTACAATCATAAACATCGCTGTAGTTACAAACGGCAGAACTACAATCATCAGAATCACTATGCCAACATCCAGGTTTTAGGTAATAGAAACCAAAACTTGAAACGTCAAAACAATCAGCAGCAACAGCCACCCCCGAATCTTCTTTACATCAGAATAATTTTGACAACAACTTTGGGCACAGAAATGACAAATGGCGAAATAACACACAGCAATCGTACCATCACAATCAGTACAACAGCAGACAGCAAAATTTTAATCACTTCAATAACGGCCAGTTTGACGGTAGGTACAATGAAGACGGACAACGCGGTAATTATGACAGACAGCAAAATTTCACTTTAAATCAATCGGATACTCCCTTCCATCCACTACATCAATCTTCCAACAATTCCGAACTCCAAACATCAGTGCCAACGATTGAACTGCCAGCAAACAACGTCCAGAAACGACGAGGTAATGGAAATCCACTATGAGTAGCTGACCAACATCCGACTGATGACCAACGTGTGATTACTCAAGACTCCACATCTAGTACTGAAAATTTTGTTTCCTCTCAGGACATTTGGAACTCTCTGTTAACGGAAAAAGAACATCCATAGAGTTGTTAGGATGCAGATAGAAAACAATACGTTAAATGCACATCTTGATTCCAGCTCTCCCGTCTCAATAATCAGCGATTCTGCTTTCAGTAAATGTAACTCTGATGACAACTGTCCAACACTTCTGTTACATGAAACTAAGATAAGAGATGCAGTTTCTGGCAAAGATCTGGATGTCTAACTTCAAACTCATTTGGAATTTTCTGTCCAGGGACATTCATTTTTGCCAACTTCTTAATAGTCCCCCTTCATACTATCGAAATAATCCTTGGCATCTATTTCTTAAACTGTCATAAAGCAATCCTAGACTTCAACAATTCCCGCATTTCCTTCACTAAGAAGATATTCCAATTACTCAGCACTTTGAATATAATGCGTTTATGCAAGAATAGGATATCAGTTGATTATATTTCTTAACGTCAAGCAAAAATGCAAACTAGTTCACATCCTGCATTACTTCAGCAAATCCCTTTTTTATTCTTCGGGCGACCAGTCGCACTCTGACATCTAGCAAATAATGCAACCCAAAGTTGGCATCAATGAGGAAGCATCCGATGAAGACAAATTCCAATTAAAACCAATTTTAACTAAACACTCTCACGTTTTTGACAATGTTCCTGGTACCATACGTGGATTCCTGCACGAATTTCAAGTTAATTATACTATTCATTACAGTATTCCTTTCTGTCATAGCTGCCAAGTACAACAGGAAATTGAGTCGGTCTTATGGCCAGGCATTACTGAACCAACCGTCAGTCCTTATACCAATCCATTTCACGTTGTACAAAAAACCTCGTATCAGCCATTCTTAATTTTTTTTAATTACCTCCCTTCGCACCTCACAGTGCCGGTATTGTCTTATATACCTCAACGCACTCTAACAAAACATCCTGTTCTCCTTGATTTGTGCTCCTTTTCAACTTTCCATGACAACAACAAATGGAGGATACAAATATGCCCAGAGAATGTAATAAACGTGAGATTGTCACAAAGTTGCCCATGGATGGCATAATATTTTCGGGCAGTGCAATATATTTTAAAAGGTTTTGATTACGTCAATATTATAGCAGATCCTATCTTACCCTTGCACATTCAGTATTATTGCGCACTGGAAAGTAATGTGCAATATTATTCACCAACTAACAGACACTTAAGACTGTCGGCCCAGACCCCATCAAAAAACTTTTCTTAAATTCGCGCATTTTCCCACTATAAGCCCATGGTTTAGCCCAGATTTAAATTATCCAAAGCTTCAATTCCCCCAGTTAGAGCTAAGGGTGGTGGAGGGGGTCGGTGGTTGATTGGGGGGGGGGGGGATGTGGCAGGACTGAAAGAGGCCATTAGACCCACACCACAGCGCAAATTAGCCCTGCAGATTGTAAAACGATTGCAACACGTAATGTGCCTGAACTATTTCAGACAGAAACCCTCCCCACAGTAGATAGAGAAACAGCGCGAATGAGCGATATTCTTGGGCGTAGTGAGACTCATTGGAAGCAAGGGGCCATTCCATGACCCAAGGAACGAACAATGTGTACTTCTTAGGGAGTAGTAATCAAAGCGGAGATGAAGTTGCAGTACTCATTCCTAGAAAAAAGAACAATTGCGTTATTGGCTATGGACCCGTTAATGACATAATCATCTCTATTAAATTTAATTCTTCTCCTTGTTAACTCAACATCATTCAGATCTATGCCTCTACTACTGCAGCACCAAACGAGTAGAGGTAGGGATTCTATGAACAACTGTAACAAGTCTTTAACAAAGAACAGGCCACAATTCAAAGAGACTTTAATGGCAAAGGTGGAGACACTTCCCCAGACATGCAGTTACAATCAGTGGTTGAATCATGTGGCCAACATGTGGGAAATAAACGAAACTGGTACTTACTCGATATCTGTGAGTAACGACATGACTATGACTATGTGTTATTCCATATTCACCTTATAAGGCTATACACTTGGATAGGTTTAGAAACCAGACTGACTTTATTCTAGTGCGAAGACTTAGAAAGACTTCAGTCTTGGACTGTAAGGCCTTTCCTTCAGCTGGCTGGGGAAGTGACCAAAATCTGCTGTCCATGAAAATGCGGACTGAGCTCAAATCCTCCAAGAAGAGCGGTGAAAGACAACTAAGAGTCACAGACACTGATATGACAGCAAAACTACATACCATAAATCTTGATAAGGGGGCATCATCATCACAAAAATGAGACCGAATGACAGTCTTTTCCTCGGCAGTTCCGACATCATAAAGAGCAAAAAACGTCCTTGGATATCACAGTACACACAACAGTTAACTTAAGAGAGACGAAATCTGAAGAAAACTACCCAAGATAAAGACAGTTATAAGAACGTGTGCAGGAAGTACAACTGGACTTAAGGAAGGGAAGGGCACACTTCATTAATGGTATCTGCTATAAAATAGAACATCATATCCATAGTAAAGTACGTGATCTCTACAAGAAACTCAAAAGCATCACCGCCAAATTTCATCCTCGTGCGAGGGTGGTAGACGATGGGAATGGGAATCCTATCGGAGACAATTAAGATGTTGCGGGATGTAAACAGTACGTGATCACTACAAGAAACTCAAAAGCATCACCGCCAAATTTCATCCTCGTGCGAGGGTGGTAGACGATGGGAATGGGAATCCTATCGGAGACAATTAAGATGTTGCGAGATGTAAACAGTACTAAGAAAAGTAGTATTCTGGAATTAGCAGTCAAGCATTTGAGTTGCTTACATCGGGACTTACAATCTTACACAGCGAAGTATAGAACGTAAGCCAACACCTGAAGAACTATAAATAACGTGGTCTAATCGTTTATCTGGGAAATGCTCAAATAAATAGAGCAGAAAATTGTGTACAAGAATGTTAGAGACTAGGTGCTGGCCAGAAGAACGCAGAAATCTCTCTTCATACCCATACACAAGAAAGGGTCATTCAGAACGTCATACAGAACGATTGCTTCCACATCCCTCACAAGCCTTGTATTCAGCTTCACATAGCCACCGAACAAAGGGGATTTGTCGAAGGAAAAGGAACTCTTGAACAGATTCTCAACATACAACAAATAATCGAGAAAACTCATGAGTTGTGTGCTGCTGTTACCGTCTGCTTCCTTGAGTACAGGAAACCCTTTTACTGTGTTACCTGGGAAAAGTTGTGGCAGGTGCTTGCAGGGTTCGGTGTTTTATCACACTTGACAACGCTGATCATAATTCTATTCAATAATCACCCCACAGCTGTGAACACAAGTGCTGGCACGTCAGATTCCTTCATTGTATGAAAAGGTGTCAAACACGGTTGTGTTCTATTTTAACAACTGTAGAACTGTACAGCATCTATGCAGAAAATGTCATTAGGAATGCTCTTGACGGCTGGAATAATGGCATCTCAAAACTGGTGGGAAAACTATTAACTGTCTCGAATTTCCTGACGGCATTCTGTTTTTAGCCGGCAGCGTAGATGAACTTGCTGAGTTGCTAATAAAAGTAAACGACATGTCGTACGATTAGACATCAATCCTAGCAAGTATAAACTCATGATAAATGATCAACGAGCGCAGGTTCAACTTACAGATCGATTATAGGAACTGGAAGTCGTGTATTCTTTTATCTGTCTTGCGTCAACCATTTGCGACGCAATGCTGTGAAAATGAGATGAACAGACGGATCACGCTATGGGGAGTGGCTACTGGAAAGCTCACCAATATCTGACAGAACAGAGCGATAGGGAACTGCACAAAGGTCCGGCTTGTTGGAACACTCGTCTTTTCCGTCATCTGTTACTGTTGAGTCCTGAGACAAGCAGCGTACTGATGCATTCGAACTTTGGAGCTGGCGCAGGACATTGAGAATGAAATAGACTTACAGAAGCACATATGTTTCGGTATAGTTTATACAGCAAAATATGAATTTAATAACGAGATGGCAAGAGAAATTCACGTTGTTCGCTATTTAGAACTTCACTTTGCAGGCGTATCATTCAAACACTGACGATGTCCAGCACGTCTTTAATACCTGCCCTTACAGTATTTCTATTTCTCCAAATGGCTCGTAGGATGCTAATTAGATACACTGCTTCTATATCTTTCTGTCCCTTCAGTCTTTCCCCAGTCATTCTTATTCTCTATTTTTGCTTCACCTTGTGCTCACTGCTTTGTTGTTCGTACCAGCGTTTGCATGTGTTTTATTCTCTAGTTTTCATGTATTATGTGCAGCTTTATATATCTTTTATTCATGTCCGACAAGCTTCCCATTACGTAAAATGATAATGAAATGACCATATTAAATTGAAACTCTAAAAACTTTTCCATTTCCGGAAGAGGTAGTACGTTTCTATAAGAAGTTCGGAGGCTGGGAACTTCGATGGGACTTTTGAAGGGTAGGATTTGGCGTGAGTTCAATTTCTATCCGCTTTTCATTCCATGTCGCAGATAGCGGTCGTTTTTTCTCCGGTCACCCGATTTAACGTCACCCGCGAAGGAAAGAAGATTGATTATTGTTACGATAGATGCTGTCTCACTGATATTGAGAAAGGAGGTTTTGGATCGGGGGAGTCTCGGAAAATAGAAACCTTTCTGCCACGTGCACCACACAGGAAACCGTTTAGAGTGAGAGTAGGAAATCTTATATTCTCGCTCCGTTTAGGCTTGGTATTTTACCTTGGAATTCAGATAGTTTTTTTTTAAATCGTGGGTCTTCTGACTAGTTTGATCAGCCCGCCACGAATTCCTCTCCAGGTCCAACCTCTTCATCTCAGAGTAACACTTGTAACCTACGTCCTCAATTATTTGATGGATGTATTCCAACCTTTGTCTTCCTCTACAGTTTCTGTCCTCTACAAATCCCGCTAGTACCATGGAAGCCATTGCCTGATGTCTTAACACATGTCCTATCATCCTGATCCTTCTCCTTGTCAGTGTTTTCGACATATACCTTTCCTCTCCGATTCTGCGCACAACCTCCTCGTCCCTTTTTATATCAGTCCACCTAATTGTCAACATTCGTTTGGAGCACGACATCTCAAATGATTCAATGCTCTTCTGATCCTGTTTTCCCACCGTCCATGTTTCACTACCATACACTGCTGTGCTGCGAACGTACATTCACAGAAATTTCTTCCTGCAATTAAGGCTTATGTTTGACCAGTAGACTTCTCTTTGCCAGAATGCCCTTTTTGCCATTGCTTGTCTGCTTTTGATGTCCTCCTCGCTTCGTCAGTCATTATTTATTTTGCTGCCTAGGTATCAGAACTCTTTAATTTCATCTACTTCGTCGCCATCAATCCTGATTTTAAGTTTCTCGCTGTTCTCATTTCTGCCACATCTAATTACTTTTGTCTTTCTTTGATTTACTCTCAGTTCATATTCTGTACTCATTAGACTGTTCATTCCATTTAGCTGTAATACTTTTTCACTTTCACTCAGGATAGCAATGTCATCCTTGAATCTCACCGTTGATATGCTTTCACCTTGAATTTTAATTCCACTCCTTAATCTTTCTTTTATTTTCATCACTACTTCTTCGAGGTAGAGATTGAACAGTAGGGATGAACGACTATATCCATGCCTTATACACTTTTTAATCCAAGCACTTCGTTCTTGTTTAAGAACTCCTATTATCCCCTCCTGGCTCTTGTACAAATTGTATATTACTGTCTCTCTCTATAGCTTGCCCCTATTTCTCTCAGAATTTCTAACATCTTGCACCATTTTACACTGTCGAACGCTCTCTGCAGGCCGACAAATCCTATGAACTTGTATTTATTTTGCTTTAGTTTTGCTTCCATTATCATTCGCAACATCAGAATTGCCTTTCTGATGCCTTTACCTAACACATACTCAATTTTCTTTTCGATTCTTCTATATATTACACAGACCAACAATTTTTTTAAGTTATTTTATCTTTATGGGTTTTTATAAGCTGAATCCAAATCTAGTCTTAATTTTGTTGTATCACCCATAGTTTTCGAGCAATATGCTTTTCATTATATAGTATAAAAATCCTGTTCTATTCGGTAAATGGGGAAATTAGTGACACGCTTTGTTACAACATAAGCATGGTTTGTATTTACAGTAAACTACTTAAAACGTGATATGTGTTAATAGAGGTTGCACATGTCATCTGGAATTGGTTTGTATTTTCTTTCTCGTTTTTATTTGAAGCTTCTTGTGTAGCTTCTTGTATGATGAGTCGGTTTCTGTACTTCTCGGTGAAGTGACCAACAGGTCCCTCATCATGTTGGTGTTACGGCGGTCTTGGTAGCATTTTTCCATCACTTTAATGTCCTGGTGAAAACACTCTCCTTGCTCCTCACTAACATCTCCCATATTTTCCGGGAAGTAATCAAGGTGACTATTCAAAATGTCAACTTTCAAGCTCATTAAACATCCTAAAGTTTTAAACTTCTTTAACATTGTAGCTATAATAGAAACATATTCTGCGTCTTTTTCATGTCCTAAGAAATTTGTAACGACTTGCTTGACTGATACCCATGCTTCTTTCTCATTTAAGGTCAGTGTGGATTCAAAGTTACCATCAAACAACAATTTTCTAATGTCAGGTCCGACAAAGACGCCTTCTTTTAGTTTAGCTTCTGAAAGGTGTGGAAACTTTTGGCAGAGATACTTAAACATGCTCCATCTTTAGGCAAAGCCTTTACACACTGTTTCATTAGGCCCAACTTTATATGTAGAGGTGATAGGAGTACGATTTTTGGATCTACAAGGTTTTTGTGTAGAATGTTCTTCTCACCAGGTTTTAAAGACTCCCTTACAGGTCAGTTCTTTCTGCACCAGTGTTCATCCCTAGCCTTACTGTCCCATACACAAAAGAAACATGGAAATTTGGTGAAGCCACCTTGCTGACCAAGATGCAGGCATGTTACTTTTAGATCGCCACATATCATCCAACCATGAGCAGAACAGCCTATTTTATTTAACACTATTTATAGGTTTTCATAGCTTTCTTTGATATCTACAGAATGTCAACAGGTATAGATGCAGACAATTTACCATTGTGCAATAAAACAGCCTTTAAACTAGTTTTGGATGAATGAATGAACAAACTCCAGTGTCCCTTCTTGTATTCAGTACCAAACTCATTCATCAGACCGGGAATGTCTGAGCAGTACACTAAATCACCTTCTTGTTGAAAAAACTTGGAACATTGCTGTTCTCTCTTTCTGTACATGTATATGCTGATTCCAACTGCCAATAAGTTCTTTTCTTTTAATCTAGAGCCAAGCAATTCAGGCTTTTTCTTTAGTTAAGCCCAGATCCCTAACCAAATCGTTAAGCTCGGTCTAAGTAAACAATTTTGGCTCTAGGCTTTCTGTATTACAATGGAATTCATCATCATCTGGTTCATCTAAATCAGACTGTACAGCAGAAAACACTTAGCATTTAAATAATATTTTGATTCAGGAACCGGCAAATCTACACCATACCCTACTGGTCGGATGGCGGACGGAAGATTAGGGTAGCTTATTACCTCCTTGTTGTTCTAATTATGACCCGTAACACCAACACTGCAAAAGTAGGAATCATCGGAATGATTTCTTGGCTCCCTCCATATCGTAGGAACAGCAAATCTAAAGGCCTTTTTCTCTTTTTGGACCATTTTCTTAGATCTTCAGCACACACATAACATACCATATGTGGCACCCAAGATTTATCTTGATGACTTAGTTTAGATCCAAAGTATGATAGGTAAAACTTTTCCACAAAGTCTGTCATGTTTCCCTGGTGTTTTTTTAATCAGAAATTCACCACAAATATAACAATAACTGTCAGCTGAGTTTTTACAACCATGATTAAACATTGTACTGAGCGCATGTACAGGAAACGGGAAAGTGAGGTTAGGCTGACAGTAAACATACACCATCTATTAACACAAAAAAAATCGACCTTTTTTTGCCAAAAAATGTTTTTCAGCAGTGCTACCAACGTCATCTACATTCATTACACCTCCTTTTTAAATTATTTTTACTATATAAAAGCTATTAAATTCTTAAAAAATCGCTTAATTTAATAAATTTAACTGTAATATTTGAAGATATGGTGGGCGATACAGTTTTTTAAGTATTATATTTGGATTTCCCACCCTAAAAAACGTAAGATAAGGTATTTTTAGCAAAAAACTTTTCCATCGTTGGCCTGCGTTATTTTTGTCAGTAACTTGCATGCATGAGCTTCACGGCTGATTGTGCGCGCATTAGTCAGCTCTTCCACTCTTCGGAATTGTGTTAATGATCTTTCTTCAAAAGTAGGATGGTATGTCACCAGACTCTTACATTCTACACACCAATGTGAATAGTACTTTTGTTCCACTTCTTTGAATGATTTTAGAAATTCTGATGGAATGTTATCTGTCCCTTTTGCATTATTTGATCTTAAATACTCCAAAGCTCTTTTAAATTCAGATTCTAGTACTGGATCCTCTAGCTCGTCCCTATGGACTCCTGTTTCTTCTTCTATCACATCAGATGTATCAGCCCCCTCACAGAGGCCTTCAATCTATTCTTTCTACCTATCGACTAAAAAGGACAATCATACAGGCTGAAAAGGAAGACATAGATATAGGAAAAGTAGCTGCAAAGAAACTGTGAGTAACAGAAAAAATACTTCAGCTGATCGATGAAAGAAGGAAGTACAAAAATCTGCAGGGAAATTCAGGAACACTGAAATACAAGTCGCTGAGGAATGCAATAAACAGGAAATGCATGGAAGCTAAGACGAGATGGCTGCATGGAAAATGTGATGAAATGGAAAATGAAATGATTGTGGGAATGACTGATTCCTCAAATAGGAGAGTCAAAACAGCCGTTGATGAAATTAAAAATTAATAGCAAGGGTGGTAACATACAGATACTATGAAACGAATAAATAGGGAAACATCTGTAACGATTATGTTTCATTTAGGATGTGATGAAAATACTTGTGAATTTTGTTTTGATGGCGAATGATTTGGCAAGATTATATAATATAAGCCAAGCTCTGTTGTGGCGTCGGCGGAATGACCAAGTGGGGAAATGTTCCGAGGAGCCTGATGCTTGGTGGGGGCAACGAGGACGACAGTTTAAAAAGTAAAGTTCTTCAGAGGAAATAAAAAGGGCGTAGAAGAATCGAACTAAAAATGGGAATTAAAAAGGGACGGTAAATGTTGCAAATTATAGAGGATGTAACAAAAAGGTACGGCCAAACTTTCGGGAAACATTCCTCAAACGTAGAGGAAGAAAATACACTATATGTACATGGGACCCGAAAGACCGTATTTTCCTTATTGCGACATACAAAGGCAAAGAAATATCAGCACATAATGAAATATTTCCGTAAATGAAATTTTCAACTGCCCTTCGTTTACCAGGTATACATGCATCAACCCGTCATCTTATTGAATCTCTGATGAATGCCTGTAGAATTGCGTTTCTTTTCACAGCCTTACACAGTACGCACATGAACACTCTGTACATCTTGTACCGTGTTTCCGTATGCGGGAGCCTTGCAAATGACCACAAAAGTAAAAGTCTAATGGTTTTATGTCCAGAGAGCATTGAGGCCATGTCGTTGGTCTACGACTATCTATCCATCTGTCAAACAATTTGTTATTTAGAAGCCTATGATCATTTACACTGAAAGAGAAACTCCATCGATCATGAAGTACATGTTTTGTCGGACTCGTAAAGGCATATTGTCTAGCAGAACGTGTAGAGTATTATGTGACAAGTCATGGTAACTCTCTCAGTTAGGTGGAAGAAAATGAAATCCTGACCCTAACAACGCCGACTCAAAGGTTGACTGAAAATCTTTGTTGATGACTTAACTGCACAATTTCGTGAGCATTCTCGACAGCCCGCATGTGATGATTGTGAAAATTTACGATACGATCACATTGAAACGAAGCCTTACACGCTGACCACACGTTTGTGCTAAATTCAGGGCTGATGGTGTGTTCCATAAACCATTCATAGAAGTGTACCCGTGCAGGAAAATCAGCTGCTTGCAGTACCTGCACACGCTGTACGTTACACCGGTAGAGCAGGTTCTAAATTAGAACTCTCCAGGCATTCATGTGTTGAACATAGCTTGTTGCAACTAATTGTCTAACACTGACACTAAAATTGTCATCAACTGCACGAAGAATTCTCTCCTCCAGCAGAGGTTACCTCGTTCTTCTAGACCACCCCATGGCCACCAACATCTTCCACTCCGTAGAGCAAACGGGCATCTGCCACCTTCGCATTGCGCACATTTGCAGTGCACTGTACAGATAATTAAGTCAGTGATTAACACTAAACCGTTGGTGCTACGCACGTGTACTGTCCGCTATGGACACTAAACAGCTGGTGTTACGTACTTAGTGCTAATAGGCCAGTGAGGTTAGTCGCATGTCAACACAAGTAATGAAGTGACTGGCATGTAAGTGTTATCTTCGTTCCATTGGCACAACAAACACTGTCGGTGAATCCAAGCATTAAAGCTTACTGTACATTCTAACCAAATGTAACCAAGAGGGTATTTTGAGCATTTCACGTAAGAGAACGTTTCATGTTACGGTAGTAAGCTCTCTCTCTCTGTGTTTGGAAATTTGGAAATTTGTGGTACGGTCTTATGGGACCAAACTGATGAGGTCATCGGTCCCTAAACCTACACAGTACTTAATCTAACTTAAACTAACTTAACGCTATGGACAATGTACACACCCATGCCCGAGGGAGGACTCGAACCTCCGACGGGGGGAGACGCACGGACCGTGACAAGGTGTCTCAGACCACGCGGCTATCCCGTGCGGCCCTCTGTGTGTTTCCCATGATTAATGTGATTGTAATAAAAGTAGAATATGGGCTCTAAAATGGACTGAAAACGTTACCGGATCCATGTCCATGTAGTATATTTTCTTCCTGTATGTGTTCCCTGAGTGTTTGGCCACACTTCTTTGTTACTCCTTGCATATTTGTAAGGACGCTTACAGTAATTTCGAATAATATCTACTGAAAGAAAAAGAGCAGAAGCGAACCACTGACGATGAACAGAACAGCAAACATTAGCAGGGACCTGTTGCGTAGCGAACAAGCGAGGACAAGGTTTCTCGATAGTGGCTGACTATGGAGAATGTCTGCCGTGTGCCTCGCGAGGGATTGATATAGCGTCTGGGATAATTGTACTAACAGTAGAAGTGACAGTTGATACAGGTATTCCAATTCGAAAAAGTGCTCGCCACAAATTTTCGTAACATGGTGGAACGGTGAACCGCGAGGAACGATAAACAAGCTGCAACTTGAGAATGTACGTACTGATTCGTTGTCGCAAGCTATCTAACTGTGACTAAATTACGTAGCATCTAACTAGATATGGATATAAGGAAGTTTCACGCATTTACGGGTGCCGAAAATTAATCTCGAATTTACTTAGTGAAGGAACGACCATAGCAGTTAATACTACACCCAGAACATTGGTGAAACAATCACGGGAAGGCATTCGACGAAAACAAAGTGCGGCTTGCTTCATTACATTCATCAACAGATATTGTTTTCGTATTGATGGTGAACTGTAAAAGTTAAACAATATACCTAAGATACTGAACCTATCCTATATTTGTCACAAACATTACTCCCGCTTCATTCGTTAATATTAAAATGTTTTTTCTGTTCTCGAAACCAGCTCAAAGCGGATTTTAAGTATGCAGTTTGTGTGGAGGTCTATAGGTAAAGATTCCGAGTAACGCCCGATGCTGTGACTGCCGACATCGAGAAGATGTTGCCTGCGGCACCATCTTGGAAGTAAGTAACATCCAATTGACGGCCAAGTGCCGTGTGCGACCTTACCTAGTTTATCAAATCCTTACGAATGAGTCACATATTTTAACAGGCTGCATATTCGAAACTGTAGCTCAGGTTCCATTATAGAACATACCTTCGTCTGCAACTTCTGTTTTGAGAATTCTCGACCTCTGGGGAAATTTGTGGTTTACTGTACTATTCTATTAGTAGTATAAATACATGTACTGCATATGGGTCCAAACTCTCCGCGTTTGGAGTCGATGTTCTGGCGATGTTACTTCTCCAGGGTGGTGGATTACGGAAGATTATTAATTTTTAGTAGCTGAGTGCCTATACAGTAAGCTGTGCCCGCATACACATAACCTCGGTTGTAAACCAGGAGGCTGTTGTAGGACCATTCCTTCTCACAATATATATAAATGGCCTACTGGATGACGGAAGTTCCTTGAGGCTTTCCCGATGATGCAGTCACATACAGAGATACTGCGACACTAGAGAACTGTAGCGAAACGCAGGAATACCCACAGAGGCTCGACGTATCGGGCAGATAGTGGTTCTTAACGTAAACAGATGTAAAGTATGCGAATACATAGAGAAAAAGAACTTTTACTAAGTGACGACAATAGCAAGAAGCAGTTACTTCACTAAAATGTCTAGGATAATAATATGGAGTAATTCTAAATGGAAAGACCACATAAAATTAATCACAAGTAAGACAGATGCCAGACTGAGATTCATTGGAATAATCTTCAGGGCATGTAATCCATCAACGAAGGAAGCAGCTTACAGAACACTCTTTAGACCAACACTTGAATACGGCTCATCAGTATCGGATTTGTATCAGACAGGATTGATGGAGGAAATATAGGAGATTCAAGGAAGAGTACCACATTTCGTTACAGGTTCACTTACTAAGAGCGAAATCGTCATGAAGATGCTAGCAGACGCTTCAAGAGACGCGTTTCGTATCACATTATGGTCAACTGTTTAAGTTGCGAAGGGTATATCTTGCGACAATACCAATAAGATAAAACTAGGGAGATGCGAGATAATACGAAGGCTAATCAGCAATCGTTCTTCTCGTGAACAATACGCGAATGGAACAGGAAAAGATAGAGATGAAAGTGGTACGGAAAGTACCCTCCGCTACACACCGTAATGTAGATTTTGGTGTACAAATGTAGGTTTGCATGTAGATGTAGAGTGTGTGGAGACCCCTGTGCGTGACAGAAACACGCGATGAAGACCATCGTTTGTAGCGGAGGGAGGGTGGCCACCAAAGACTAGTGAAAGCAGGGGCCGGATAGAAAAAACAGCTGTGCTGTGCGAGGCGCGTGAAAAGGACCAGCCCAGGTGTCATCTAGAAGGAAACACGTTGTTCGTTCGCGCGGAATCGTATAATCTCCCATAAAAGCATAAACTAATGAACACAAATCGATTACTTAATCGACTGAATTCGTAATATTCGTCAGTTAGTTCACAATGCAGTCCACAGAGCATTATGCGATATAAAGAAAAGTGCTCCCGACTCTCGGCCAGTGATAATTTGTTGTAAATAAAGTCCGATTACCTAGAATAAATAGGATAACATGAGATCCAATTCACACTCTCACAATTATACCCGATGTTAAAATCTCAAATCTGCGATCTTACTGAGGTAGCTTCATTACTTTTTCTTTCGCGATTACTTTGTAATTGTTATTGATACAGTTTTGATACTGGAAACAGAAACAAAGTTAGGAAGTAACCATATTTCCATCTATTAATCATTGACCTAGCTGATATGTATAGTATGTTGAGGAACCTTATATATCATTGCCACGCAACCGTTTTTCTCAAACAGCCCATAACTGATTTAAAACCCGAAATAAAAAGACAAATCAAATCAAAATAAATTAATCTCTGCCAGTAAATGAAATATGGTTCGGTACCAGTTAAAAGCCACTATGCAGATTGTGTCTTTAGGCTGTGCGGGTACAATGGAGACTGTTTTTAGCGAGCTGTGTGTGGCCTGCTACTGTTGGCAGATAAATTCGCCGAAATACACACACCGCTAAGATAGCATCTGAGAGTGTCAAGCGGAAACCGACATATTTAGGCCACCTTTCAAGATTGTGAGACACGCCATCACGGTCAGACTGCGTAAGACAAAATGCTTATCGTGCTATAAAAACACCTACCATTCGTTAACCCAGACAATTGAGAGGTGGGATTAAGGAACACAGCTGTTGATATAAAGGTCTACCCTTATTGACCAACATTTGAATGTAGACAGAGGAAGAGAGAGAAAGAGTAGGACACAGTTTTGGAGCACCAAGTATTACGAATTTCTTAACTTTTAACCTCCTGCGATGTGAGGAGGGGGGGAGTGAGCGCCTATTAAGGCGCAACTCGCAATATTTATGACGCGGTCAGTCGAAATTACGTGACACCAGAGAGACACAGAGAACCGAATCATCCCCTTCTGAAACACACTGCAGGAACTTACTTCAACCAAGCGTTATCGGGAAATACTTGACAGCCAGCCGGCACCACTTTTGGAACATTTCACTTCTATATGAAGATTTTATCCGAAAGAACATATACCATCGGTGACCATGCAGCTTGTTAGAATGAAATTACAGTGAAATGCATACAGGCGTTGATTTAAGTCAACGGGGACAGTAGAAAATGTGTGCCCCGACAGGGACTCCAACATGTCCAAAGAACGTATACCATCTTCATATAGGTAGAGTTAAGGCTCACCGGCCATTTGACCATCTTCTTCTGTGCGGATGCACAAATAGTGCCCGAACTCTTACGGGAATCGGCAGCAATCCGCGAGTGATGATCGTCATGGGCAGGGGCACTATCAATATAGTGCGGGACAATAGGCTGGGAATGTGGGTCTCACGGGAGGCGTGCCAGGGATAAGTCCCTGCGGTCGCAATATCTTATGTGTCCTCGGTGGCTCAGATGGATAGAGCGTCTGCCACGTAAGCAGGAGATCCCGGGTTCGAGTCCAGTTCTGGACACACATTTTCAACTGTCCCCTTTGACTGAGGCCTATATGAACGCCTGTATGCAGCTAGGGGTATTCATTTCACTGTAATTATATTTCACTTCGGCAGTGGGAGAGTCTTAAGCGGCTAAGCTGAAATTAGGGTCAGAACGACTGATTGATGCCAAAGCAACTTAAGTCACCACTAGTAAATTATATGTACGGTGAAATCCAGCTGCAATAACGTGGCTAACTATAGGGAACGTCGAGTCATTTATAACATATCATTTACCTGTACCATAAAAAATATGCCCTCGTCGTTAATTTTAACAAATGTTGTTTGCAGTTATAATGAGCCTAGTGTTTTTAAAACCTTCCGAACCTAGGGTGGAAAGTATGCGTGGGTGACTGACAAGTTTTTACTACTGTTATGAATTTTTAAATATATGGAATAATCACCCACACTATCAGTTCATTTTTTATAATTTTATTATTTTAAGTAATTAGATAGTGGAGAAAATTAAATTAAAGGAAAGTAAAGTAAGATTAAACTTTGATATTAATTTTAAAATACATCAATGATCAGTAAAACATATAACACATGCTAAGTCTGCCTCAAAGCTGGTGCCTTATTTACTGTTGCGAATTAATTAAGAAAAGCGTTACTCAGAGGGGATTCAATTAGCATAAAACGTGATTTTCAAAGAATAGGAAACAGGGCGGGATACCGCATTCAAACAAGCACACAAAGATAGTTCAAGGGTACACAAGAAAAAACAAACAACCGTCAAAATCCATTCTATTTAAGAAAAGAAATTCCGCTCATGGCATAGTCGTGCTCCCATTGGATAACCACAGACTGGTATTGAGAGCGTAGACAAAGATCAAGTGTTTCGATATATCCACAATCTTACCAAAAGGCTCTATAAAAATATTTCTAGAAATTGTGAAATAGGAAAACTGCTCGCGATAGCGATTAATTAAGTTTGAATATGCGAAATATTATGTAAAAGAGTAGCTGAGGGCCAGTTTTGTTACTACAGCACATGTTCCACGTGCACAAGTACATTTACAGAACATGTGTAATACCACAACGATTTTAATGTCAAAATCAAATCCAAACATATTAACTACAAAAGAAACCTCCGAACTGCGTTACTAACGGCATAGTATTGACCTGATGGCTAAAACAATTTTACGAGCACGAGGGTACTGCTACTACAAAGCATACATCACGTGGGTTGAACACAAAGAGAAATTATTATGTCAAGAATTTGAACGAGAGAAAACAGTTATACACACATTCACACTAAAGAGCGATGATATTAATCACAATTACGCCTTCTGACAACGTGCTTCCACTTTCCTTTATTGGATTGGAAACAAAGCAACTACCGCAATACGCTCCGAATCCAACACTGAAATCGCACTGCATCCCGATTTAAAATAATATATAAAACATTCTCTGTGTAGATCTGTAAGAAAAGAAATTAATATTTCAGTTAGGCTGACAACTTAGGAATTTCTTTGTCCTATGGACTCACCACACACGCGCTTACCCGGAGATGTTACCACTTAAGAAACTGCTCGCAGACTGACTAGCGTGGGCCCCGTCCAAGAGTGTCCCACAGATAAAATAGGAAGTGATCAGAGAGGTAGCTTGCTTTACCAACCTGACAAGGGACGGGCAGAACCACACCAAGGAGACAAATTTCTTTGCCTTAGAAATCGTATCTACCTACTCAGTCGTTGGTCCTACTGTTCCCTGACAGACAGAACTTCTCTGCTACCACAGAGCGTGCATACCACAAATACTCACACTCATTCTTCCTTTCACACCAGAAAGGAAGGAGACGACAATATCTTAAAACATCATATACACTACGTAAAGAAGGCGGATCTGGATTTCATAGGAAACTCTGTATGATAATGTGCAGGGAGGAGACCCCCCAAGAGGGATCAAAAAATTTTATTAAATAAATTTTCCATGCATAATGTTCGGCCGTAGCCGGCTTGGGCATACTGTGGTGGAAGTTGCTGGCCGGAAGACCAAGGTCGGCACATTCCTGCCACGTGCTCCTCGGTCAGACTCAAGTCCCACGGGTTGGTTGCGTTGACGGGGGTACGCTACTAGCAAGGCGCGTTGGCGGAATCAATCCTCCAATCAGAGACTAATCTTGTGATCACGTGGGGACGCGGCCGGGAGCAGCGAGGGCGGCTTGGAAACAGCCCCGCGCTCTCTTAGCTTCAGACCGCGGCCCCGAGTAGTCGCTCGTCTAGCCTCTGCCTCTCTGATGAGCAGACGGCAACCCCTCTTGGGGCTGCTCAGACCTACGTAGGCACTAATTTATCATCGTTACAGGAATAAACTGGGTCCATTCCACTTCATTACTTTTCATTTTACAACGCCCTCCGCTCATGACCTCTATCCTGACGAACAAGTGGTGTCAGGAGTGGGATGCGACCCACCTTACGGTTATAAAATCAACTCATCAGTTGAATATGAATACTACAAAGGGGCCCAGGCTGAGCACGTAAAGAAAACTAGACGGAACGTGGCGAGGCTGCAGCGCGCCATGCGCGTGGGTCGCCTGCGTTGCAGAATGTGCGTGGCCACGCACTAGCGCGCCACAAGCGTGACGCAGTTCGCCGCCGGACGCGAGCCGAGGAGGGTCCGCGATGCAGTGACGCTCGCCGACGCCGCCGCCGCCGCCGCCGCTGTCCGTAGCTGCCAGGGTCACCGCCTGCGCCAGGGTCCGGGGTGCGGCCCTCGCGCCGCCCCGCCGTCCCAGCTGTCCGTGCTGTCGGCCGCCGCCTGCTGCGCCCGCGCGTCATCAACGCGCCTGCCGCCGCTCGTCGACACCGCCGCCGTCCGTCGTCTGCACGCCACCAAATAATGTAAGTCGCTAGCGACGCTACGGTGGTGTAGATGCCCACACTATTATTAACATGCCGATCACCAGGCAGCAATCGGAGGCAGGAGCAGCCGGAGAGGATAAAGATCCCCTCTTGGCGCTGCAGTCCCTGTTAAATCAATTTATTTTAACTAACGCGGAGCTTAAGCAACAGATAGATGATCTTAAAATGGCTTCTCCGCAATCTAATGTTGCTAAGCAAGTGCTAGTGGAAGAACAGCCGAAGCAGGTGACTCCACCACTCATTAGTGCAGAATCACCTGTGGCAGTAGCCACCTCTACTTTGGTGCAGAGCTTTCCAGCAGTAGCGTTTATTCCAGCGTTCGCTGGAAAGCCGCACGAAGATATTCAAATGCTTGTTCAGAATATCCAGGACATCGGAAAGCTTTGCGGTTAGCCAGATGAATTTCTCTTAAACGTGATGAAAATGAAACTCACCGGCGAAGCACGGAACTACGTGCAGTCGGTCGAGAGCTTGAAAAATGCCCCTACCTTCCAGTCCCTTGCAACAGGGTAGATTGAAAGGTATACAGACAAACGTGGTACTAGTTACTATCGCGACTAGCTTTCCACCCTTAAGCAAAAAACGGGTGAAGATTTAGAAGCATTCGCGGACAGGATTAGAAGCGTCGCATGCCACACGTACGCACTAAGTGCCAGTTCTGCTCGTAACGAGGTTCTGTTGGAAGAATCAGAACGTCGTGCGATAGACGTGTTTATTCGTGGCATAAACCCTCAAATAGGGGGCGAAATCAAGGTAGCTTCCCCCCGCACCTTACACGAAGCCGTGCGATTAGCACTCTTGAGAGAGGAGGCGAGCCGATTTGTGGCCGTCTCCGCGCGGCAAAGCGAGCCCCGACGTGTCTTTTCGAACGATACTAAGTGTGGGCGCTGTAATAGACAAGGACATGTGGCAGAGCAATGTCGCGTGCCATATTGTCATCAGTGCAGGAACATGGGTCACCAAAGCGTGCATTGTCCAAATAGTAGGCCACAACCGCCTGCAAATTCCAGGCGAAATGCAAACCAACCACAGAATTCGGGAAACGGCCGCGGGGCAAGAAGTGCCACCCCTCCCGGTCCCCGTTAAAAATAGTGACCCCCGTAGCTTATAAAGGAATCACGCAGGTGGCAAGCGTGATTGTCGATGGTTTTAGAGGCCGCAAACCAATACGCGTGCTAATTGACACAGGTGCACAGATCAGCTTGGCATTTTTATCGAAGAGAGATAAAAGAACATTGGAACCGCCGCGGTACCATATCAGTGGTATTGGTCGTGGCATAGTGAAACCTGATGGCATTTGTTGCGTTGAGTTCATGTTGGACTCCACAGAATATGCTTTTACGATGGAGGTTGTACGAAACAGGCGCACGGATTACGACATCGTCCTGGGAAGTGACTTTCTGCGTCATTTCCAGGGGGTTATTGACTAGAGGTTAAATACCGTCCAATTCGGCGACAACGTGCACCGTTTTGGACGTGACTGCACGTTGCGGGCGAGCGGAGCTGGGAAAAAGGGATCCGTTTCCCAAGTTTCGGAGTCTCCCGTAACGATGCTAAAAGCCGATAATCCCGTGGAGATACCAGAAGGCACAGGAAAGATCCTTTGGGTGCCTGTCGGGATACGTGAATCCGAAGAGGTTCATTTCTTGGTAGATCCACTCTGCCAGAATGAAACTCTTGACCAGATGCAGGTCCACGTAAAACATAGCCTGTGCAAAGCGCAGCAAGTACAGAAAGAAAATTGCGTACCTGTGTGTTTAGACAATTTTAGTCACAAGCAAGCTTTAATACCGCGTGGCACAGTATTAGCCAGCTTACAGGTTATCACAGAAGATGAGTTGCCAATGACAACCTCTTCTCTGAAAAAGAAAAAGACTGCTGCCGCCTCTCAACACCTTTTGACAATCACGTCACATCTGACAGATAAGTTTAAAGCTAAGCTTAGTCACCTCCCATTGCATGAAAAAAGGCTAATAAATGAAGTATTGAAAGAGTATTCATGGTTGTTTGAAGACAGGAAATATTTACCAGCAACAGATCTAGTCCAACATGAGATTCCAACCGGAAATTCAAGGCCAATAGCTCAAAAAGGGTACCGAATTCCCTACCATCTTCAGTCAGTGGTAGAGGAAACTATACAACAGCAACTAGAAGCAGGGATAATACAACCCTCTTCTAGTGCGTGGTCTAGCCCATTTGTAGTCGTTCGAAAGAAATCTATAGACGGAGAAAAATCCTATCGCCTCTGTGTAGACATGCGAGCAGTAAACAAAGTTACTACTCCAGATCATTATCCATTACCCCGGATCGATGAAACACTCGATCGTCTGTGCAATTGCCGGTAGTTTACAACATTAGACATGCGCAGTGGGTATCATCAAATTCCAATTGCTCCTCAAGATCGAGCTAAGACAGCTTTTGCAGTTCCTGGTGGCTTATATGAATTCTTAAGGATGCCTTCCGGGCTTCGCAACGCGCCAGCAACCTTTCAGCGATTTGCAGATCTGCTATTACGTGGGTTTTAAACCTGCTATGTGCCTTGTGTATCTTGATGATATAATTATATTTTCAAAATCCATTGCTGAACATGCTGAACATCTACGCAGTGTATTGTTGCGCTTGCAAAATGCTAATTTAAGCTTAAAATTAGAAAAATGTTCTTTTGCTCAATCACAGGTGCAGTATTTAGGTCATGACATCAGTTCCAGCGGAGTCAAACCAGATCCACGATTAACTGAAGCAGTAGACACTTTTCCTATTCCAACAAATTTAAAGGAATTACTATCCTTCCTTGGCCTTAAAAATTATTACCGCCGTTTTGTTAAAGATTATGCTACTATTACCAAACCACTTACTAAATTGTTGAAAAAGGATACTCCTTTTGTTTGGACGGATGAATGTTCGACCGCCTTTCAAAAAGTGAAAACTGTTTTAACTAGTTTACCTCTACTTGTTTATCCAGACTTCGCTGAACCTTTTATTTTATCTTGTGACGCATCTGATTTTGCTGTAGGATGTGTCCTAAGCCAAGTGCAAGATGGTGAGGAAAAACCAGTTGGGTATGCCTCTTGTCAACTGAATAAAGCAGAAACTAATTACAGTACTACAGAAAAGGAATTGCTTGCCCTTCTTTTTGGAATTAATTGTTTTAGATGTTACCTTTATGGTCGCAAGTTTACAGTTCTTACCGATCACTCTGCTCTGCAGTGGTTATTGAATCTTAAATACCCTAGCAGCAAACTTATGCGCTGGGCCATGAAACTGTCAGAATATGATTTTGAAGTTCGGCACAAGCCTGGTCGGTTGCATCAAAATGCTGATGCGTTAAGTAGAAAAGTGCGTGTCATTCAATCAGATGAGGTATCAATTGAAGAGTTAAAAGAAGCACAGCAGGTGGACGTTCAATGTTAAAGATACGCCACCTTGCCAGAATTTGAAGTAATAGACGACCTTTTGTATCGAAGAACTCCCCATGGAAATCGTTTGGTAATACTGGAATGCTTGCAGCAACGTATGATACGGCAATGCCATGATACAATCCAAGCATGTCACAGCGGAAAACGCGCTACGAACGCTCGAATTGCGACACGTTATTGGTGGCAATACCGACAACGTGACGTGGACAGGTATGTAAGATCTAGCCTGCCGTGTGCACAACGAACACAAAATAGGCATCCGCGAGTGCCGCTGCAAACACTTCGTCAGGCATCTTCACCCTTCGAAATTCTTGCTTTAAATTTCCAAAGTCCTTTTCCACAGTCGCAACAAGGTAACAAATACATATTGTCTGTTATTGATCACTTTTCACGTTATCTAATTTTGGTTCCCCTCCCCGACATGACAGCTGAAACTGTGGCAAGAGAGTTTGTAAGTCGTGTAATACTACCTTTTGGAAATCCTGATGCCATTTTAACGGATCAAGGAACCAATTCCGTGTCTGCTTTATTTGTACAAGTTGTTAAATTGCTAAGAATCAAAAAATGGCGTACAATTCCCTTCCATCCTAAAGCCAACAGTCGCGTTGAACGCGTACACCGTACAATTTGTAAAATGTTATCCTATTGTGTTGCAAAAACGCACGCTGACTGGGACAGATATGTACCGTATAGTTCTTCTGCATACAACATCCGAATACATGAACTAACGGGGTATACCCCTTACGAAGCTGTGTTTGGACGGCCGATGAATTCGCCGTTCGAAATAGACAAACTCAAGGTGTAGAAATAAAGGAAGTAAAAGGTTTATCCCGCCGGCTAAAAGCGATCTGGTATAAGGTAAAGAGGAATAATATCAAAGCTACTAATAAACAGTTGCACAGGCAGAACAAAAATGCTGTTTTACCGACTTATCAAACAGGTGATTTAGTGTTACTACGAAACCCGGCAATCAAAAAGGGACGAACTAAAACGTTCTCTCCCCGTTTTGATGGCCCGTATCGGATTGTACGGTTGACCTCACCAGTCAGTGCAGAACTGCAATTAACCGATCGTACGGTGATAGTGCACTTTGACCGCCTGCAACCTTACCACGGTAAGGCTGTGTCACCACAACAGGTCGCAGCCCCCGATCCGCCTGTGTCACCTCTACCTCAAGTGGAACAAAGACGAAAGAAAATATGGAGGAGATTACCTGCACAGGGTTTTAGATACCCTTTGCGGAATCGACACACTTACGGGTTGAGGTCGCGCGATGAATCACGCCTAATTAGAGTTTTATGTTATGTTTTATTGCAGCTTAGTTTAAGTCATTTTCTCCAGGAACTTCGAAGCAAGACGTGCCTGGCCACCACGGAGTTCCCAGCCATTCTCAATTGTCAGTTTCCAGTCCTGTCACGTATTTTTGCTCATTTTTATATGTATGATTATGTTTTATGTTTTGCAAGCAATGCCACGCATTAGACGTCACGCAACTGACTTGCTTCAAATGCAACCATTACACTTGGTGTTGGCAGTACCGCGGCTGCTAACTCCGAATAATATTCTTCAATGTCCTCTATTGCCATCTATTTGGCAAGCCAGTACATGTGGAGTATTTTTACTCCGAGCTTTTCTTAATACTTGTTACGTTGACGTCTAGTGTATTGTACTATATGTCGTAGTTCTGTATTTGCTGCAGCTAACCGTAAGTAATCGGAACAATAAAAGCCAGGACTTGAAATTCATACGCCTCGTACGCTTTGTTTACGGGACCAGCTGTTGGCGGGGCAACACATCAGCTGTCGCCTCCCCTCCTCTCTTCAGCGCTGTCCCATCTCCTCGCCAAGAACTGGCCAGCTGCCATCATTTTTCTCAGCCAGTAACAGCGCTCCGCGCGATGACGTATCTTATCACCACGTGCGCTGCCGCCTCCAGCGTCTCAACACGCGGCGCGTCCGAATAGTTACAAAAACAAACCGCAAATTACTGGCTTATCCTCCGTGTATCACAGACTACAATGCACTTACCATCATTTTATATAACTAACAGCCTTTTTAAAAAACTCATATTCTAGATAATTAGCAATTTCTAATTCATCGTTATTTCCTGTACACGCTAAGCGCGTGATATTTGTCGCTGCAGTAGCGGCCGGTCTCTCGCGGCTACACACCGTCTCACATAACCGCTGACGTGCCGGTGCCTACTCCGCACCTGATCGTGCGCTGCGTGCTCGCTAACTGCTCCAAGCTGGTTTCTTTCATGCAGCCGGAAGACACGGCAAACAAAGTTCATTCAAAGATCCCAATAAATCTTAAGATAAATATTAAGTAGATGTGATTCATTGTTTAAATTCTTTTCCTTGTTTTGTTTCACATTAGCTGGATAAATCACACGAAGTTCGTAACGAATTACATTATTCTGCATACCTTAGTCTGCCAATCCTATAAGTGAAGTTTCACTACTGCTTTGATTCATTGTATAAGCTACAAACTACAGCCCTAACCCTCTTACACATCGAACTATGAGGACATTTAACATTGTGTTCCTTAAACAAGGCCAGATATGGGCAAACCAATGCAATGCCACGGGTTTTTCACGCTACTGACGAGGCACAAACGACCAATCGTCCGGGCTGCCGTATATCGGTGGGCGATTGTTCCTTGGTTGCTACGCAGTTATTTTTGCCCTCCCCATTTATTTTACTCTACCGCCGTGGTCATTGTTCTATCCTGTTTTCCTTCTTCTGTCGATGAGGAGGCCCCTACAACATGTTAGGTACCCTCTCCCGACAGTACCGGTCTTTTAATCTTACCACCCATTTACACCGAGATATTTCTCTCCCTTGTTGCAGTCTTGCCCCAAAATATCGGCCGATGATCCATTGTGAGATACGTACTTTGCCTCTAATTAGCCGGTGATGTAAGCGCTACGGGAACTGTGCCTAGTTGTCCTTTCAGTTCAATTTGTTATCGTCAGTTTTAAAACTAACACACACGCAGCCTAGCAGCCAGCCCCAGGTGGCAAGTGTTACATGTTAACGGTGAGCGGTCCGACTACTTACAGCCTTATTATTATACATCATTGTGTTTTTATTTTCCTGTCAATATATGTCATTGCGTTTAATTATGTCATTATGCTAGCGCTAGTGATTTATAGTTCATGATTTTCATTTTATGTAGTGTTACGTACTGCGCGCACAAAAAGTGACGCTATTTATGCATGTATGCTATTCTAGCTTCAGAGCTATTTTTATTGCTTGAACAGTCGACATTTTCCTAGTTCAGCAGGTCGCTAATAACGCCGCTGATACTTTTATTCCATGTATCGCAGGAAACCCATATGCCTACACTAATTCTTATTAAGTCAGACGGACGCCCTTGGGCCCGCTGAACCACGGTATCGCAGATAGCTCCAATGCACTGCCTACCCCTCAATTATTAGACAGGTTGCCTTAGCACTGTCCGCAGGTTGCTCCATTGCCCTGCAAATTATGTAATCATCAGTCCAAGTCTGCAGATTGCACTAATGCACTGCTGAACTTATTAGTCGAGTCACTCGCAGGTAGCTCATTCGCACCGCGAACTTGTACTTACACGTCACCGAATCCTAGG
This sequence comes from Schistocerca cancellata, assembly GCF_023864275.1. Lineage (NCBI taxonomy): Eukaryota > Metazoa > Arthropoda > Insecta > Orthoptera > Acrididae > Schistocerca > Schistocerca cancellata. Next base: position 184,307,111 of record NC_064628.1, on the reverse strand, counting down.
CTCCTCGGTTGACCACAAAACAATTCATACATCAATTACCGTGAGACAACTTGCGCTCACACTACGCCATTGGCAGTCAACCACAAATGACCTGAGCTCCAAACGCTCTTTTATTACATTTTATACAACGCTACTTTCTTCTACATGGCAATTCCATTGCAAAATCATCGGATTCTGCCAAAGATTCAGATACCGTTCCCCAAATGGCAGCCTTTTCCGTTGCTTTTCACTATCTGACAGTGCAAACTGCACTTTTAAGAACAATGTTGTTATATACACACACTGTCGGATTCTACTGACGTAGTCCCTTATGCACTTCGTCAACCGACTAAAAAACAACATCCCCTGACGGATTTCGTATCCGATTCGGAAGTTTATGTTCGGGAAATATTCCCTTTATTTTAATTCTTGTCAATTATTATTACTTCAATGTCGTGTTTTATTGTTATAAATTTATAGATATGATTAATGTTAGCACAATTTATGGTTATACGTTATTTTTGCGTCATATTCGGTATTCCCTTTTAATTTTCATTGTTTCTCGACTGGAAGTATCTCTGATAGCACCTATTGGCCTTCAATTCGTATCCGCCATCAGCTACCATTAGTCATACATTTACACAACACTTCATACGCCCAATAACAACTTACAACACACTCACACTGTTCATATCCACACTACCTTGGTGTAACTTGTTGATGTTACCAGACCTCTATTGTCATATACTAAGTACATGAACAAGGCTTTTATCGATTATTCCCTCCGCTCTTCGGAAGGGGAAAGGGAAGTACGTACGTATGTACGTTATGTTCTAGCAGTTTCTTTTAATCAAGAACGTAATCAATGTACCTGTTGAACACTTGTTCTGTTAAAATGGAATCAAACGTCTTTGTGATCTTTGTGACATCAGCTATTCGTTTATTATTGCTTTGCAATAAACTGTTACTTTTAAGTTGCACTTACAATGTGCAGCTCTCCGACGCTGTTATCTGAGCTCAGCACTCGGCCGGCTCAGCGCTGATAAAGCTGCGCTGCGCCGCCTGCACTGCTTCACGCCCAGGCTCTGTATTCGCGAGCAACAGACTCGCTCTCGCTAACATTCATTTCCGACTTCAGTACAGTTAATCTCTCTATTGACCACTTCTGTAAGTAAAGCTCCTATGATTATTGAGTTAACTTGAGTTGTCCTACCCTCATTCGGGTTTTCTACAGCTGAAAAACCACTAAATATTATTTCTGAAATTTATGAAGTACTTCACCTGTCTCGCCGTGTCGAGCCTTAGCGGGGTGGGTGCCCCTGCGTAGTGGCCAACGCGTGGGAGGTGCCTAGGCAGTGCAGGTTTACACCGCGATCACAGTATTCCTTCTCATTTTATTCATTAAAAAAAAACTTTCTTCGTACAAAATCTCAAATTAATTAACGACACTTGGCCTTCGTCCCATAGCAGGTTGAAAAATTTTTCCAGCGAGCTACGCTTAGTCTGCGCTGCGTAGAACTGCCTCCGCGTTCAGCGTCTTTTTTGCTGATGTGTGATTGATCAGCGGATACTCAGTGTTGAATTACACCATTGTCTTGCCGTCTTGCTACCCCCACGGCTGCCAAACTGTTTGTTGCCTGCCGTGATTCTACTTCGTGGCCTTCTTCATCAGTAAGCGTGACTGAACGGGTCCATCGTCGCTACTTGCCGGGTAATTATTGCTACAACGTTGTACCCCCTCTGTCATCTCTGAATTACTCATCAAGTAAGCCAGGAAATTTTTACTTGTAGGGTCACTAATACTTTCTCTCGCAGTCGACCGTTATCAGCATTGGAAGCTGAAAGCAACCTCCCCTTTTACTATGCTGCGTTGTAGGTCCGACTTACCCATAATTCGGACGGTGTTCGGATGCGAATGAGGTTGCCAATCACGTGCGCAAATTGCGAATACGAGTGCTATCAGATATACACTTTTCCAGTCTCTTGGGCTACCCTTCACCACCATGTTGTTTGGCAGACTCAAGAATTTTTAATAGATAGTCGGGATCGACAAACTCACGCCACTCTCTCTGGCACTGAACTATCCAGTTGCTTCCATACAAAACATTACTTATGCTCCACGCTAATTTTACACACTAACACTACTGAGTGCGAGATGTCATGTTTTTAGCTGAAACTACTACACCTCCATGTCCTCGTGTTCTAGTTCAAACGGTTCAAATGTTTCTGAGCACTATGGGACTCAACATCTTAGGTCATAAGTCCCCTAGAACTTAGAACTACTTAAACCTAACTAACCTAAGGACATCACACACACCCATGCCCGAGGCAGGATTCGAACCTGAGACCGTAGCAGTCCCGCGGTTCCGGACTGCAGCGCCAGAACCGCTAGACCACCGCGGCCGGCCCATGTTCTAGTCTCACTTCGTCAACCAATAATTCAACCTGTTGGCAACAGTTTTCTGTTCGCTGTTCCACAGACTGTCACCGCCACCCTGGTATGCCACCGTTGAATGTCAGAGACTGAATCGTACGGGTAACACTGAATAATAGTGGCCTAGTGTATAATAGTTCAAGATGTGACGTATACGCTGCTTCTCCTGCACTCCTTTCATGCCACCATTCCCACATTTACATTATACCTTCCTGAACTCTCTTTTAAACTCCATCACCATGAGAAGCTAAAGAATTTACCGAATACCAATGATTCAGATCTACTCCAATCGATCAATCATCTCCTTACCCAGGAACATAACCAAGTTGCTCTTAGCCGAGTGGCCTCACATATTGCTGATTGGCACCAAACCAAGCGATTAACAACCGTTGTATTACCCAGCGCTGGTTCGGTAATCATCATTGTAATGACTCTGATTATAGTATCCTGGATACTCTGTAAAAGAGGGTTTTGCAAATGTTTTTCACTTCCTTCCGAGAAGTAGTACCACCTCCACAACCTGTAGGTGAATATCACACCTGAAACTACCTGCCAACCTTGGCACATTCGATCAGGTATGACCCCCCTTAGAATTAAGTTGTAGTCTAGGTGTCAGGTCAATGAACTAATTTTGTAATGGATTTGTATTTTTATGTAAAGTCTATGGAATCACAATTTAACTGTAGAGTCTTAACCCTCATGTAAGTCATTTTGTTTTCTCTTTAAATTTTTGTGATTTTGTAATGTTCTCATTCACCCACTTGGGCAATTACCATTGTAATCCTAGATTTAAGAACTCAAAGTAATATTACGGGGAAAAACCCCCTTGTGACAGGCCTGGGAGCATTCTCTCACCCCCACGAGGGTGGAGTGTTTCAGTGTGCTGTACTCCGGTGCCCCTCATCATAGCCTGGGTACCCACCACCACTGATACCGCCGACACACACTCACAGCATGGCGCCGCCCCGCTGCCGTCGCACCAACTTCACAAGTTTGTTATTCAAGAGCCTTCCTTCCGGCCCTTCAGGCCACTTTGTAACTTTTGCACATATTGATATCACTATGTTATGGATGTTAATTTCTGGGACCCTTCATAATGATCATATATTTTTTAAATGGAATAATCAATTACAATAAGCTCATTCATTTTCATACAGAGAGCCTTCTTCGGAAGAGGAAAGGATTTGCAGGGAGGAGACCCCCCCAAGAGGGATCATTGCCGACAAAATTTTATTAAATAAATTTTCCATGCATAATGTTCGGCCGTAGCCGGCTTGGGCATACTGTGGTGGAAGTTGCTGGCCGGAAGACCAAGTTCGGCACATTCCTGCCACGTGCTCCTCGGTCAGACTCAAGTCCCACGGGTTGGTTGCGCTGACGGGGGTACGCTACTAGCAAGGCGCGTTGGCGGAATCAATCCTCCAATCAGAGACTAATCGTGTGGTGACGTGGGGACGCGGCCGGGAGCGGCGAGGGCAGGCGGCTTGGAAACAGCTCCGCGCTCTCTTAGCTTCAGACCTCGGCCCCGAGTAGTCGCTCCTCTAGCCTCTGCCTCTCTGATGAGCAGACGGCAACCCCTCTTGGGGCTGCTCAGCCCTACGTAGGCACCAATGTATCATCGTTACAGGAATAAACTGGGTCCATTCCACTTCATTACTTTTCATTTTACAACGCCCTCCGCTCATGACCTCTATCCTGACGAACAATAAGAATAACGTATCAAAATGTGTTTGAAAGTGTTGTATGACAAGTTGTTCTTGTTTATATGTCAATGTAACATATTGCACTGCTCAGTATCCTCCCAGATAAATTTATACCACAATAAGTTTAGAGGTGCAAAACTATGACGTAAACAACAATAAATCTAGTAAAATAGCATGAAAGTAATCTAACAGAGACCTTTCACAGTTCACTGCTACAGCTTTTCTGCCGTGGTTATTGACAGCAAAACTAAATATAATTGGCATGTATACAGATACTGAACGAGCTTTCTTAACGTGGCGAAAACTATACTAGTGATGTACCATTAGCGGCACAGGATCCATCACAGAACCAGAAGTAACTGTTGTGGGTTGGCAGGACAGCCAACACCGGTTTTGAGAGGAAGCCGAAAGGCACGCGTTTTAGCTCACGCAGGCTGGCGTGAGGTCTGGAACAGGACAAGGAAATTAGACTTTAGCGAAAAACGTACGTAGCTGCTGGAATACTTAACTTTAATCCATAAATGGTGAACATCGCTCTTGACGATACATGTTTTACAGCTTCAATAGTAACTGGTAATAGCGCCTTGCTAGGTCGTAGCAAATGACGTAGCTGAAGGCTGTGCTAACCATCGTCTCCGCAAATGAGAGCGTATTTTTGTCAGTGAACCATCGCTAGCAAAGTCGGTTGTACCACTGGGGCGAGTCTAGGAAGTCTCTCTAGACCTTCCGTGTGGCGGCGCTCGGTCTGCAATCTCTGATAGTGGCGACACGCGGGTCCGACGTATACTAACGGACCGCGGCCGATTTAAAGCCTACCACCTAGCAAGTGTGGTGTCTGGCGGTGACACCACAGTAACACAGCGTTTCACCTCGTTGACATATAGATTATAGTTTGACTAGATTCCGTTGTGGTTGTCAATTCTTACTTTTACTAAAATTAATTTTATAAGCTCTTTTCAAGATACTGTCAATTCAACTGCTTTCCGCGTCCTCTGGCATTCATGGCATAATTGAAGTTTCATTGGCGAACTTCAGGTTAAATTACATCATGCAGTTCTATGGAAATTAAATTAGGCAATGCGACATAGAAGCATTAGTTTAGTTTTGTTATTAGAGCAGCAAATTAAGCGACCATATCTGGAGCAGAAATCATGGATAGTGCAGACTATAAACAAAGAAAGTAGCACATAAGTAAAACACAAATTTGTTAATATCGAATGTAAATTCATATTTAGGTATTATTTTCTGTAGCAATCCATATGTAGCGTAGCCTTATATGGAAGTGATCGTGGACGATAAACTGGTCAGAGAAGAACAAACAGATATTTTCAAATGGTTCAAATGACTCTACGTACTATGGGACTTAACAGCTGAGGTCATCAGTCCCCTAGACTTAGAACTACTTAAACCTAACAAGGACATCACATACATCCACGCCTAAGGCAGGGTTCGAACCTGTGGCTGTAGCAGCTGCGTGGTTCCGGACTGAAGTGCCTAGAACCGCTCGGCCACCACGGCCGGCTAGATATTTTCAAATTTGGCGCTGAAGCTTGGGTTTGATTACCCAGATCGTGGCAATAAATTGGTCAGACAAGAACAAACAGAACTTTAGAAATTTGGCGCTGAAGCTTGGCTCGGATAACTCAAAAAGAACTACTGAATAGAACTGAGGAGCTAATAAATTTAGGCACAACATCACTCAAAGGGGGATAGACTGATAGGATACAACATGAGACATAAAAAAATCCTCAGTTTCGTAATGGTGGAAAGTACTGGGGAAAAAAAGAAAAGAGTCGGACGAAAGCTTCAGTACAGCAGGTAGAAATCGATGCAGTTTGTGGTAGTTGTGCAGCTATGAAGTGACTCACACAGGATAGATTGTCATAGACATATCATCGAATTTTGCTTTGACTAAAAACTGATGTTACTTTCGTCTTCTGTAACTGGTGGCACCATACTATTCAAGAAATTAATTATTTTCGATATTACCTTTGAATTATTGGACAATGCAGCAGGCTTTTCTTTGACATATTTAATATATGCAGTGAATTCTCGTGTCTTGTAACACTTGCAACTCTGTTTCAGATTGGGTCCAACAATTGATTATATTATTTCTGATTTATTCTGGATTCTTATTAATGACCGATATTTTACACATTTTTTTTTTAATCTTCAGTCTTCTGCCTGGTTTGATGCGGCCAGCCACGAATACCTCTCCTGTGCCCTCTTCATCACAGAGTAGCACTTGCAAACTACGTCCTCAGTTCTTTCCTGGATGTATTCCAATTTCTGTCTTCGTCCACAGTTTTTGTCCTCTACAACTCCCTCTAGTAACATGGAAGTCATTCCTTGATCTCTTAACACATGTACTATCATCCTGTCTCATCTCCTTGTCAGTTATTTCCTCTCCGATTCTGCGCAGGCATTCGTCTGTAGCACCACATCACAAATGATTCGATTCTCTTCTGTTCCGGTTTTCCCACAGTCCATGTTTCACTATCATAAAACGCTGTGCTCCAGACGTACTTTTTCAGATATTTATTCCTCAAATTACGGCCTATGTTTGACTCTAATAGACCTCTTTTGGCCAGAATTGCCCTTTTGGCCAGTGCTAGTCTGCTTTTGATGTCTTCCTTACTCCGTCCGTCCGTTATTGGTAATATTGCTGCCTAGGTGGTAGAATTCATCTACTTCGTGACCATCACTCCTAATGTTTAAGTTTCAAGCTGTTCTCATTTCTGCTATTTCTCATTACTTTCGTCTTTCTTCGATTTACTCTCAATCCATATTCTGTACTCATTAGAGTGATCATTCCATTCGGGAGATCAATTGATTCCTCTTCACTTTCACTCAGTATAGTAATGTTATCAGCGAATCATATCATTGATACCCTTTCACCTTGAATTTTAATTATACTCCTGAACCTTTCTTTTATTTCCATCATTGTTTCTTCCATGTACAGATTGAACTGCAGGGGTGAAAGTCTACATTCTTGTCTTACGGCCTTTTTCACCCAAGCACTTTGTTCTTGGTTCGTCCACTCTTATTACCCTCTTGGCTGTTGTCCATAGTGTGTATTATCCGTCTCTCCTACGCTTACCTCCATTTTTCTCAGAATTTCGTATACATTGTACGATTTTAGATCGTCGAACGCTTTTTCCAGGTCGACAAATCCTCTGAACGTCTCCTGATTTTTTAACCTTTGCTTTCATTATCAACCGTACCGTCAGAAATGCTTCTCTGGTGCCTTTACCTTTCCTAATGCTTAACTGATTGTCAGCTAACACATCCTAATTTGTTTTTCGATTCTTCTGTATATTATTTTTGTCAATAACTTGGATGCATGAGCTGTTAAACTGATTGTGTGATAATTCAGCTCTTGCAGTCATCGGAATAGTGTGGATGATATTTTTCCGAAAGTCAGGTGGTATGTCACCAGACTCATACATTCTACACACCAACGTGAATATTCGTTTTGTTGTCATTTCTCCCAATGATTTTATAAATTCTGCCTTATTTAATCTTAAGTCCTCCAAAGCTCTCTTAAAATCTGATTCTAAAACTAGATCCCCTATCTCTTCTATATCGACTCCTGCTTCTTCTTCTATCACAACAGACAAATTTTCCCCGTCATAGAGATTGATTTCTCTGAACGTTTTTGTACTTCCTTCTTTCAGCGATCATCTGAAGTATTTTTTGCTGTTGGCCATGATTTCTTCGCAGTAACGTTCTTTGTACCTATGTTTTTATTCCCATCTGCTGCGATTGCCATTTTTAGAGATACCCATTCTTCTTCAACTGCCCTACGTACTGAGCTATTTCTTAGTGTTCTATTTGTAGCCTTCGAAAACTTCAAGCGTATCTCGTCATTCCTTAGTATTTCCGTATCCCACTTCTCTGCGTATTGATTCTTCCTGACTGTTACACCTTTCAATCCAGTATCTGATTTCGGAATCTTTCTCTGAGCATAATGTAATCATATTACTTACTCATTTGCAATACGAATGCGGTACACGATTTCGTACTTTAACATTTAAGTATTCTTTTTATCATAGCAAAGGATACAGATAGCTCTGTAGTGAGACCACTCAATTCCTTCATAAACTAAGAAATCTTGGGACTGATATCACTAACAACAGCAGTCAATCATGTTGATTACGCATTATTTTAACCACTCATTATGCTGTTATCATACTCATCATACTGTTATAAGTTTATAGTTGCAGACGAAGTTGTGACAATGGCACTTGCTTTAGCAAAAGCAGGAAAAATTGAGTTTGCTCTTGCAGTAATTTCCCGTTTTTTATGTTTTTTTATTTTCTTTTATAAAACGAAATGAGTGTCTTGGAGGCATATGTAATGAAATTACGTATATCGTTTTGCTGTCACTGGTTTTGCATGAGGATCTCAGTTACACTGTTGTGTAAATAAAAATAATTATTTATGTAATTTTATTTTTCATTGTGTCTCCATAGCCTCTTTAGTGATTCCAACCAGCTCATCACATTCGGCAGATCAGCCACTCTAGTGAACTGGTCGTGTATGTTGTAGACGAGTTTCACAAGAAACACTGAAAAAGAAATGTAAGTTCTACTTCCCATCTATCCAACAGGACTTAAGTAATCATTTAATTTTGTGTAGCTTTGGACGATGATATCTAGGATTCTGAAATCTTTCTGCGATTTCATTGGTTAGTCAATGTCTTGTTAGTTATTTAAGGCTAGTGGTTTGTAACAGTAACAGCAATCTCGGATTCTTTATGCCGTGAGCCTGCCGTGACTATGGTCGTGTAGCAACTGCTGCTGTAGACCCTAGGTCTTTTGTTTCCTTTACCTGAGCGCTTCCATACCCGTGTATTTACAGGCTATCCGTTTGCTTTGACTATTCTCTCGATGAGACAGTCCAGTTTTATATGACATCATTCATCACGGATTTGTTTTCATTTTTGGATCGTTATCTACATTTGTGTTGTTTTTATATTTGTCAGTTTAACACGCCTACGTGAATGTTTGCTGTTTACTACCATGTTCACTTTTCCTTCACCGTACCTCTATATTTTCTTGATCTTGGTGTTTCCTCCTTTCCTATTTCATCGCTTCCAATTGATGTGCTTTTCTACGTCCTCGGGTAGTCTGTGACATGTAGCTTATAATTACTTGTGTCCATTGCATCTTGTCACATTACCCTTCTCAGCTTTACAGCCTTCATTCACTTCGATACGTCATATAACCTCAGTCGGTATGCTGGACCACGATACACCATAACTTGGTCACATTCCTAGAAATCTATCGCACAGCTGTATTCTCAGAACTATCTACGGACAAGTTATCAGCGGCAGCCACTAGGTGTTTTCAATGAATCTGAAGATCGGTCACAGTAAGATACGAGGGTGGGGTGAAAGTAATGCCTCCAAATTATTAGTCAGAAAACCCTTAAGCAGTATTAACATTTTACATCTTTATTGTCTATGCCCACACATTTACAGCCCTCTGTTGCGAGAGGGCTCCTAACTGTAGTTCGTAACATGACGATTTGTAATGTAACTTGTAGGTGCGTGAGAAACAACACGCTGTAATGGAGTTTCGAATTCAAAGAGTCAATCCACTAGTACAGCACCCTCTTTCTTGGTAGGACATTGCCAGACCACGCACGAGCACTGCGACATCTACAACAATCCGTCTCCTAGTGTTCACTGTCATCGATCATCATCCACACAGCTCCAACTTGGCTCCATATGGTTTGCGCCCGTTTTTAAACAAACTAAAAGAACACCTTCAAAGACTTCACTTTGATAATGATGATCAGAGCAAGCAGAGGGAGGTTGCAGATCCTTCGACAAAGTCAAACTTTGCGCAGTGAAGGTAACAACAAATTGGCCTCTATTTGGGAGAAATGTGTTCGTCGCCAGGATGACTTTGTTGAGAAATAAACACGTAGACATCAAACAAAGATGTAAAATTTTAATAGCGTTTGTTTTAGTTAAAAAGTTTTAAGAGCTTTCAAATAAAAATTTCGGAGGCATTGCTTCTTAACTCACCCACATAGAATATAAACTGATGTGAACAACTGAGCAAAACAAAAGACTGCTTCTTCTTTACGCCTATGAAGTTCGAATGAGAAAAGTCTATGCTCGACAGCTTTGTTAAACAATTGAATTACAAAAACTTGATTTCAAAGGTGAAGGGGTGTGGGAGTATAAGCAGGACACAGAAGATTATTTCATGTGAGTAAACAATGAGATACAAAGGTCAGTCATACAGATAAGAAAACCAAAATCTCATCATTCACGATACTTTATTTGACGCCAACCAATAATGTACAGTTAGAACTTCGAACACAAATTTATTACTTGTCTTTGAATGAAGGCTGGCGGGGAGTTTCACTGCACCTGTAACAGCGAATGAGTGGAGAGACAAGTAAGGCGTAGAGGAATATCATGTGTGGAAATGGGATTGAAATGTAAGTAAATAATTAAATAAAAATCATGAAATGCCAGCGATGCCAGTGTATTGGCCATGTGTCGGAGATATCTGTAGAAGCTACGTGATGGAGAGGAAAAAGCCACAGAAAATACGCCACCCATTACCACTATGTCGACTAAGTGTTGATGACGCTAGATCAATGGAAACAATGTGCTGAAGCACTATATGATCTTCCCCTCCAATGGTTAGTGGAATGATGATGTTGATGATAATGATGATGATGATGGTGATGATGATGATGATGATCATGATCATGATGAGCACTGTGAAGCTGTGACGTACGCCGGAACAATCTGTGTAAACATGGTCGTGACATACTCGCTCCATGTGACAGCGTGACCTGTCGAACCTCAAGTACAACTTTTAAGCGAAAAACTCAAGCCGGCTGGAGTGACAGGCAGATGAAAGCCGCGCGCCCCCTGGGGTGGCCGTCCCAGCCCAGTCCAGTCCGCTGCACTGCGCTGCGGTCCAGACCGCTGCAGCCGAGTCCAGTCCAATCCAGAGCGACGCCTCGGGCGCCGCCTCGCCCACAAGCAGCGCCGGCGGCCGTGCCGCGTCGGCCATGAATTATGCAACGGCCCTGTGTTTATTCACGGGTCGCGGCCGCCCGCGTGGCATAAAGTCCACACAATTATTGTCCTGTTTGCACAAGTATGCCTCTACCGGTTTCATTAGCACTTCCGAAAAGTTGTTCAAGTGGTTGCTGTTTTTCTCCTCCAGCAAATATATTTTTTGGACAGGTGATCGGGTGGGCTGCGCCGCGTTTGCAGCTAATTCTCATGCAAAGCAGTGGCGGCCAGTCACAGCGTGGTCAGAGAGGGAGACTCCAGTTGTTTCACGCCGGATATCAAGAGCGAGCAGTCTATGGTGTGTCGACCACACTCGGAGGAAGATGGTGTAAGTGCAATAGTGCAAGTAAGCATATTGTCGTTTACTCCGTTCTTCTTTTACAGTGCGTGAGTGTAGTAAAGGCCACACTATTTCAGCACCTTAAAAGGAGTCCTTCAGAAGAAAGTTAATGACCTACAGTTAAGAAACATAGTACTTTCCGTTCAAAGCTCGATAACTACCTCTAAAGAAAGCTAACTGTTGTCTGAAACATAGGAATGGAGATTACGTTGTTAGTTGATGCCTCGGCGCTGTAAATGTTGAGCACGTTGTTTTCAAACAGTGCAAGCGTGGGAATGGATTGAGAAAAAATTCTTCAACACACACACACACACACACACACAAACACACACATCTGACAATGTACTGACAATAGATTTTCAAATACCACAAACCCACAATCCCACCATCACCACCAACACACAAACGCACATACATTCTTCGGAAAAGAAAACACACAGCAAGCAAACTTCACGCACGCAGTGGCCGAGCGGTTCTAGGCGCTCGGTCCGGAACCGCGCGATTGCTACGGTCGCAGGTTCAAATCCTGCCTCGGGCATGGATGTGTGTGAAGTCCTTAGGTTAGTTAGGTTTAAGTAGTTGTAAGTTCTAGGGGACTGATGACCACAGATGTTAAGTCCCATAGTGCTCAGAGCCATTTGAACCATTCACGCACACATGACCATCTTTTACACCAACTCGGAGAATGAATCCGTGTCTGTGTGTATTTCCTTTTTTGAAGTAGACTCTGGCCAAAATCTAAATGTGTAACCGTATTTTCATTTTTCCTGTCTGCAACTCAGTGTGCCATCTTTATGATGAGTAGCTATTTGTCTTTCTCCTTATATTGGTTATGTTCTGGAGTACACACAATTTTTTGATTTGTGACTGGGGCAATTGATAATATTCTCCCATTAATAAATTAGAGAGAGCACTCACGACCAAGATTCCGACTCTTGCTTGGATTGGCAAATTCCCATTTGTTACCAATTGGAGACCCGCAACTCCGTAATGGGCTGGATGCAGAGAAACCCTCTCTAACCCTTGGATTAGAGATGAATGGGAAACGAAATGTTCGCTATTCAGTTTATTGGCGTTGTGAAGTGGAGACTTAATAATCTCGAAGCAGAATAAAGAATCATCCAATGTGCTAGAGTTGATAAAATCAACGGCGTGACAATGGTAGAAGGAAGGACCAAATACGGAAGTGTGATTCGAGTGAATATTCTGCACAAGAAGAAAGTAAAGAATTCTATTACAGAAGTAGATAAATGTACAGTTAGTTAACGATTTCAGTGATCGTTTGAGCACTACAGTGATATGCCAATTATGTGAAAACTTTACAACATTCCTCCTACATGCTTCAAATCAAGACTAGCCGCATTATTCATAGGATTACAGACCATGGAAGTACAGTTCATGTCGATGAGTAAAGGACGGTAACAATTACATTGAAATCACAGTACCTGGTATAAGTAGGAGAATAACTTCACAGAGAACTGAAAGATCTAACTCGAAACAAGGCCCTGGGAGGAGACGATATTCCGTCAGAACTACTGATAGCCTTGGGAGAACCAGCCAAGACAAAACCGTTCCATCTGTTCTGCAAGATACATGACACACGCGAAATACCATCAGACCTCAAGAAGAATATAATAATTCCAATTCTAATGAAAGCAGATGTGAATTTTACCTAACTATCAATTTTGTAAGTCATGGTTGCAAAATACTCACACGAATTTTTTACAGAAGAATAGAAAAGAAGCCGACCTCGGGGAAGATCAGTTTGGATTTCGGAGAAAAGTAGAGAAATGCAGAGAAATGTAGAGGCAATACGTACCCTACGACCTGAAGAGAGGTTAAGGAAAGGCAAACTTAGGTTTATATCATTTGTAAACTTGGAGAGAACTTTTGACAACCTTGGCTGGAGTTCTTTCTTTGAAATTCTGACCGGGAGCGAAAGGCTGTTAATAATTTCTACAGAAACCAGAAAGGAGAAGTAAGTGCCGAGGGGCATGAAATGGAAGCAGTGGTTGAGAAAGGAGTGAGGCAGTGTTCTAGCCTATCCCCGATAAAGCAGTAAATGAAAGCAAATAAAAATTAGGAGTAAGAATTAAAATCCAGGAAGAAGAAATAAAAACCCTTAAGTTTGCCGATGACAATGAAATTCTGTCAGAGAAAGCAAAGGATTTAGAAGAGCCGCTGAACGGAAAGAACAGTGTCTTGAAAGGAGGTAGTAAGATGAACATCAACAAAACCAAAAATGAGAATAATGGCATATAGTCGAATTAAATCGGGTGATGCTGGGATAATCAGATTAGGAAACGAGACACTAGATGTTGTAGATGAGTTTTGTTACACGGGCAGCAAAAAAACTGATGATGCTCGATGTAGATAGGATATAGAAGGCAGACTGACAATGACAAGAAAAGCGTTTCTCAAGAAGAGAAATTTGTTAACATCGAGTATAGATTTAAGTGTCAGGAAGTCTTTTCTGGAAGTATTTGTGCAGATTTGAGGCATGTATGAATGTGAAACATGGACGATAAACAGTTCAGACAAGAAGAGAACAGAAGCTTTAGAAATGTGGTGCTACAAAGGAATGCTGAAGATTAGATGGGTAGGTCCCGTGACTAGTGACGAGGTACTGAACGCAACTGAGGAGAAAGTAAGTTTGTGGCACAACCTGTCTAGAAGAAGGGATCGGTTTATAGAACACAACACAGGATCACCAATTTAATACTGGAGGGATGTATGGGGGTACAAGTCTTAGAGGGAGACCTAGTGAGGCTGTAGGTTGCAGTAGTTACTCAGAGATGTAGAGGCTTGCACAAGACAGAGCAGCATGTAGAGCTATAACAAACCACTCTTGGGACTGAAGACCACATAAGAAACGGTAAGTTCATTACACGTATGGGATTCTCTTTTAAAAATGAAGGAAGTTCTGTCTGTCAAGGGGCCTGTAGAGGAGCTCCACGAGTGTAGGAAGCTCATAACCTTTTCATTGGAATCCTTCCATTATTCACCTTCAGCAATTTTATGAACCCAAAGAAGTACCTAAATCTTGGAGGGTGGACGGATATTTGAACACCAATTTCCTGGACTTCGAGTCTACTGTAAGAACTGCTGCTGCGCCATCTCGCTCGATCTACTCTCTCGTAACTGCTACTATCGTAAACGAATGCTCTAGTTTGATGAGCAGGACACAGCACGAAACACAGCACACTATTCGTGATTTTACGGATAAAATTTTGGCATTTAGGCGCCCAGTCATTGATTTACGCGGCCAGTGGTTCAATTACGAGTAACTTGCTTGAAAATGTACTGCGCCTCGGCTAAATGAACGCTGATAAATAGCTTGCGAAAAGTATTGCCGCATAAAATACCAGCTGACATTTAATTTTTTGCAAGAGTTCTAAGGCACCCTATTTCTTCTGAGTCCCAAGATATCAGTTCTTAGGACCAAATTGACGATTTTCTAGGTGTAACATTTCCAGAACGTAAGATCGATCATTTTAACGAGGGATTTAATAAATAAGGTAATCTTTATTATGCTTTATCTTGAAATATGTTGTCAGTAATGGACCGCTTGTTGAAGGCTGCGACAGACTAGATACAATACGAAACATTATTGGTATGCTTGTTTAGTCACTTAAATTTTTATCTGTAGCACCATTGCGCGTTTCGAAAGTCATGATATGGTCTCAGCTGGATTTAGATACATTTACATTGTTGAATTTAGTTGCGACAAACACATTAGTTGTGTGGCGCAGAGGTTGTGTGTCGTCTTAAGCTAGTGGAGATACATTAGCTTTAATTAAACCACTGAGAAGATCCATACGAGTTGGTCAGATACAGTTTCTAACTGAGTTGCAGGGTAGCTTGTGCAGAGAAATTATTGATAAGGAAAGAAATTCGATACGTTCAGCAGTTTCAGAGTTAATTAGCACTGAAGTTAGAAAACCAGTCCGTTGTGCGCGCAAATTTAAGCGATCCGCAATATAGAATTAATGTCACTTGTTCTCACAGCGTACTTGATGTTTCACATGACTATTCAGTCTCTGGCTCGGGTTCGACCCTTACTCCCGTCTAATGTCCAATTCTGGTTTCGCTCTGTCGTTCAGTATTAGAAAACTAAACGAAAAATACGTTTGGCGACAATATCTCTACAAGCCGCTTGAATTTTACCTTCAACGGCCTGGTTGACTAACTTCAGTGCTAATTATCGCGGAAACGGTGTAAAATATCAATGTTTTTAATCATTATTTCTCAGTACAACCTACCCCGCAACACATTTAGAGGTTTTTGAGGCTGTTTCTGGCGACTATGGATAAATTTATTCATGTATGAGGGAGTTGCACGTATTTCATATCTGGGAAAGTATATTTGTTGTACACTGACATGCGGTACATCACTGTATATTTTTCAGTGTACCAATACTTTGCAAGTTTTTCAATTTGAGTAATTGTCATAAAGATTCTGGTCAAACGGCAAGAGCTGCTTCAGCGATGTGAAGAGACATAAAAATTATGGATTGTTACTTTTGTAGAACATTACTGTAATGTGAATTCAATTTTTTTATTTGAAATATGGAACTGGGATAAACATAAGTAATTTGCACCTGCTGACTTTGGCAGGTTTGCATTGCATCATGTACTTAAGCTATTTACAAATGACATTTCGTGAAAACTAAAAATAGAAGTGGGGTAAGGGACTACAGTGTTCAGTTTTATGTTTTCAAATTAATGTAGCTGAAAAACTTTAAAAGATCGAGTTGGAATTGGTGTCTTCATTTAATATTTGTTGGTTAATGTGCTTATTCTGTATGAAAATCTTAAGATCGTCATATTGGTTGGATAAAAAATCCGCTTCAGTTGTGAATGATAGATCATTTACTGCACTACTGGTCTCAGAGACCTGTAGTTGCATCACCGTGTTCTACACATTGGTTTATAAGTCATGTGTGTTGGCCAGTTAATCACTCGCGCCTCTGCGACATGTGGAAACCTATCAGTTTTTCACAAATTATTCTGCACTTTCCGAAATAACAACTATTTCACACACTAGTCTTTGAAAGTCAGATGTCTCCCAAAATCTGCACTGTCCACCCATTCTTCTCCGAGCTAACAAACATGTAACATCTACGTTGTGTCTGCTTCCAGTATTTTCCCACAATACACCTATGCACAAATTGTTTGCAGAAATTTGTGTGCTGAAAATTACGGAAGCTTAGTAATGTCAGTATGTGAAACATTCCAAATGATTTCTGTAACTCGAATCAGTGGATATTCTTTGTTTAGTGTTTATTAGTAGACTTGATCTGCCATTATCATTTGATAAAATTCGTGTTAACGTTATGGCTTTCATTCACCCTTGAATGCATGACTAGTCTGGACTAGTGTACATCCATGAAAGGGGTTTTTGGGACTACTACTTTTAAACAAAAATCAACTACTGGTATTGAGGAAATAGTATAAAATATTGAAGAAAGTATTTGATGATACTGTTACTTTTGTTTTAGTAGAGTATGAAATACAACATTATAAACTATGTTATTTAACTTTCCCGATTTTAATATGTTTCAACTTTACTCTTCAACATAAAAGTATTTGCTCATTAAAAGTAATACTCTTCACAATAATTTCACAATGTTCATTGCATTTTTTAGCATTTGCAGAATGATTGACCGCTTTAGATGTGGGCACATGAAGATTCACCTTTTTTGTGACTTTTCAGTTGCTAGAACTTTCATCGATTGGCTACTAACTCCACAACTTGCCATGATCTATGTAACTTTATTTAGGGGCCAAATGAGAAAAGTTTTGTTTTTATCAGCTCTGCCTTCCATGTAATTAGGATGTTGCTGTGGAAATAAGCACAAGATTTTCTTCTTCTACTAAATCTAATAAGTTGCCTGTAAGACAGAATACTATCTTATTGATTGCCTCTTCCAATTGTATGTACTTAGCTTCTGGTGATGGCGATAAACTCCTGATATACATTCACTATCAAATAATGCTCATTTTACATCTTTCACAGCTAATTTGCAAAGATTTAGTACCATCAAACATCTGTTGTTTTTGGCCAGACTGTGTACTACTGTCAAATTGTCTTTCACGTGAAAATGATTGTAGAAGTTGTGTTCTTATGGGAACCTTCATTTCGAGTGGATTTTCTTTTTTGTTTAGCCACACTATCTTTTACTGGACCATGGCATTGTGTATCCACATCCTGCTCATTGATGGCAGTGATTTACTCTATTGAGTTTCATCGCTTCTTTCATCTGTGACGCTACAAGACGTGGATTCATTATTCTGATCACCATCGGTAATTAAATTTATGTTGTCTTCTTCATCAAAGAGTGCTTCATCTTAAAGCAAATCAGTAACAACTTATTTAAAGTTTTGGCCACATGGCTGACTACAGATGTTGGTCTGTCTCACAGGTAGTACAGTATACAATTATGTTCTAAGTAAGGCATAACAGTATCTTAAATACTCATTTATTATGTAAAACTCGGTTCATCTGAAAGTGTTTTGGCAATGAGAACTATACTGAAGTTCAGTCTGGTATTTGGATATAGCTTTTACAGCACATCTGACCTCTCAGTAAAGAGTAGAGCTGAGCTACACAGGTAATGGTTATCAGTAATCTGGCTACTTTAACATGACATTCTGGTAAAATATAAATAAAATACCGGGAAAGCAGCTGGTTCACTATGGATCTAAAAGACCTCCGTCCCGCATTATACGAGCAGGATTATAAGATTGATAAAATAAAATAATTAGTTTTACCTGACGCAAACTATGTACCTCCAGAAGAGGGTCCAGTATATTTCCAAGGATTACACTGGTCATCATCTAAAATAAATAAATTTTAAGACAATTTCTTATGAGAACGAAAATTTGTCAGGTCTGAAAGACCCCCGTTACGCATCCAAAGTTGACTGAACTAAGTGAACTGTTGCAGTTTACTTTTACTCGGGACATTATTACGTGGTAGTATGTGAACTGTGATGCTTAATGAGTTATTAGAACTATCACTCACTCTTGGTCAGTGTTTAATTTGTGCTTCAATGACTACACATTCTCTGAATATTTCTAGCAGTGGACTCCCGGTTGTTTGTGAGTACCCATCTGATAGTAGGTGCAAATAAGTCCACGAAATTGACAAACTGATCATCATCCAAACAACAGGACCTCTGAGGACAGTTAAATTTGTAAAAAGTGTAACCTTAATTGATAGGATGGGTTTAGTTTTTTGAGGAAACGTGATCGACCACCGAATAAGATTATCAACGTCAAAACAACAGACTAAAGTGCTACCAAGGGGGCCATGGAGACTACGAAAATCAAGTTGTATCCTTGCACAGGCCCTAATCATTAGTTATAAGAGAGAGACAACATCGTATATGTATGCTTTAATAGAGAAATGGGTAAACGTTCTAAAGAAACAATGTCGACACGAACCAGCAATTTCTGCAGCACAAGAGCATAAGGCAGTAGGAAGAGGCATGTTGGAAATAAATGCAAAGAAACACTGGAAATCATTCCGAGAAAATACATAAAATTCTGTCACTGTAACACATAAAGTGGAAATGACAAACATTGGAATGGAAGTTTTAATGGACCGACTGCCACGACTATTACATCAGTTTTTTACAGACGACTGTTAACTTCTGGACATAGGTACACCTCAATATTTTGCTGCGATTTTTAACAAAACTGACATGTATGACCAACTAACATCAAACCGTAAGTTCTGTGTGTAGGAGAACACCACTAACGAAACAGTTATGTTACCGCAAACGAGGATAAGATTTTTTCACATGATGAGATTCTATTGTAAAATAAAGATATATAACAAATGAATATGTCAAATCACCAACCCACATGTGGGAAAGTTATCGGTAACTATGTCATGGATATTGTAAAGTACCCTGATTTGTGTTTATGAGGAACCTGTACATCTTCCTTTCATAAAGAGCATGGTACGCGCAGACTGGGGGCACAGTTTATGACTATGGAATGGATGGTTCGTTTGACTCTGTGGGAGACTGCCTCGAAGACTGTAAAGTATGTTCTATCTACATAGAGTTTGATTTATTTACCCATAAATTATGCGGAGATTGTTAACATAGACTCCATCAAAGATAATCTGTTATGCAGAAGTGTTACGTTAAAGTTGAAGAAGCATATCTTTTATCAATCAGTGACATTGTTCTCCATAAGCCGTCAAATTTAGATATTACCGAATTGGGATTCGATCCCGGAAACAATGGTATTTTAAATGACTTACGAAAAAAGTCCAATGAGTGAAACGCACTTAAACCATTCATCCTTAAGGAAATTACTCTTTAACACGGTGACTGCCATGCGGCTACCAGCAGTCACACCCCTTATTCCATGTACCAGGCTTTTCCTGGTGGTGAAATATCATCACTATATGTGCAGCAGTATCATGTTAAGCACATTTAACACACTAAGCATATAAAAAAGAAAACTTGGAATAGAAAAGAATGATGTCGAACATACAAAAACTGGAGTATGTAGCAGAAACAGCGTCCATGATGTAGGAGTGTAAACTGCTACTGGAGAAGAGCAGGTCATTGCAGAGGAGCAAGCATGGCTTACAAATTACTTTAAATACAAAGTATTCCATCTGGCTGCAGCACAGGCATGCATACAATGAAGAGCCAAAGAATCTGCTAAAGCCATGCGTATTCAGATACAGAGATATGTGAAGAGGCAGAATATGGTGCTGCGGTCAGAAACACTTATATAAGACAACAACTGTCTGGTGCAGTTGGCAGTTGTTAGACCTGTTACTGCTGCTACAATGGCAGATTATCAAGGTTTAAGTGAGTGTGAACGTGATGTTATAGTCAGCACACGAGCGATGGGACACACAATAGAGATGAAATGGAGCTTTTTCCGCACTACCATTTCACGAGAGTACCGTGAGTATCGGGAATCCGGTAAAATATCAAATCTCCGACATCGGTGCGGCCGGAAGAAGATCCTGCAAGAAAGGGACCAACGACGACTGAAGAGAATCGTTCAACGTGGCAGAAGTGCAACCAATCCGCAAACTGCTGCAGATTTCAATGTTGGGCCATCAACAAGTTTCAGCGTGGGAACCATTCAATGAAACATCATCAATATGGGTTTTCAGAACTGAAAGCAGACTCGCGGACGCTGGATGACTGCAGAACACAAAGCCTTACGCCTCGCCTGGGCCCGTCAACACCAACATTTGACTGTTGATGACTTGAAACATGTTTCTTTGTCGAACGAGTCTCGTTACAAATTGTATCGAGCGAATGGACATGTGCGTGTATGGAGGAAACCTCATGAATCTATGGATCCTGCATGTCAGCAGGGGACTGTTCAAGCAGGTGGACTGGTGGAAGCTCTGTAATGGTGTGGGGCGTGTGCAGTTGGCGTAATATGGGACCCCTGATGTGTCTAGAAACGATTCTGATAGGTGACCCTACGCAAACATCCTGTCTGATCACCTGCATCCATTCATGTCCATTGTGCATTCCGACGGACTTGGGCTATTCTGCAGGACAATGCGACACCCCCACACGTCCAAAACTGCTATATAGTAGCTCCAGGAACAGACTTCCGAGTTTAAACACTTAACTAGAGCATATCTGGGATGCCTTGCAACACGCTGTTCAGTAGAGATCTCCACCTCCTCGTACTCTTACGGATTTATGGACGGCCCTGCAGGATTCATGTTGCCACTTCCTTCCAGCACTACTTTAGGAATTAGTCAAGCCCATGTCATGCCGTGTAGCGACACTTCTGGTTGTTCGCTGGGGCCCTACACGATATTAGGCAGGTGTACCAGTTTCTTTGGCTATTCAGTGTATATTAGCACTTACTGTAAATTGCAGTGGTAAATGGTTACACAATGGAGTTGCCCCCTTAGTAGGCGTTTCGGTACTACTACACGTACGAAATAAAGGCAACCACACATGAATTTTGTTTGTCATACAGGTATGCTTTTAGATCTTCGATCACAATCAACGAAATTCAGTCCTGTACCCAAAACATAAAATTATGGGTAGTATTTATAAAAAATATGAGCATTTTAGAATGTAAAACACACATGATGTACTACTGTTGTAACTTAATTGTTCTAAAAAAGTAGAAAAAAGTACATATGCCTCACATATTGACACTACTCATTCAGCTTTCAGGGTAGGGAGTGCTTGTCGACAAGCTGTGTCTGATGTTTGTGCTACAAGTTGCTGTTAATGCATCTCTCACGCTGCAATAGTAATGTTTCATGTACAAAATAGATTAAAATACAACAATAATATAATATACATTGCAAACTTTTTAAAAACAATATTAATTTTATTATACTCATATGTATAAACTTATTAATACATGGTTAATCTTCTTTCACTACGATCACTCACCATTTAAAAATATTTAGCAACAGTTGTATTTGTACAAGTTACTGTCTGAATGGGTATATGACTTTTCCCATGTAGATGTGCAGTCACCCAATTCAGTGCTCACTCGAACTCTATACAATATGATACACTCAACCATATCACTGAATGCGTGTTTTACACTGTCAGTTATTTGGTGTATTCTATCTATGGCAAAATCCACAAAATCATATGCACTTTACCTATTTCAAACACTTTTGCTTTCTTGAACATAGACTATGTGTCGTTTCGTGATCCAGTAGTTGCTGTGCTGTACAACCAAACACTGATGTTATTGAGGTGTAACATGACTGCTGTCACTATCAAGTGATGACTACTCTGCTATGGATAACAATGATGTTCGCTTTGTGTGGGTTGTATTCTGTGGTGTGTTAACTTTCGATTATGGCAGACTTTTATACAAGCGGCTTCATACTATTTGTTCGAACGAAAGATTTATATTGTTGTACACCCTCTAGTTCAACTACGACGTCAAACTCAAGGTGCAGTACTGATCAACACTGATGCGTTTTGCCTGTAAGCAGTCAATTGCAATGTACTTGTGAGCAGCAACACTGAATTGACAGCTAGCTAGAAGGATGAACAGGTGCTTTTATATACAAACAACTCCTCACCAAATCTGTTGCTGTCTATATACCGTGATAGGACCATACTAGTCTGCAGTGGTGGGGAGTGATACCAAGTTTAAAACATTCGGTCGTGGGTAGTCATGGCGGTTGGAGTGGTGGGGATGGTTATAGTTTAAAACTTCTTGGATGCTGATCCTGAAACAGGAAGAAATAGGTCATAGGCTAACAACAGAACTGAAAGTAAGTTATGGGCTACTATTGTAAGCAAGGAAACCAGTGGAATGGTTTCGAGGCTCTGTAAATAACGAAGTGGGCGTAGTTTATTTCGATTATTGCAAGGTAAGGACATTCTGCAATATACGATTTTTTAAATATGCTACATGGTCCGAACTTGTAGCTGTGACCCAGAACTCCACAAACTACACATTTTTCCAGTTAGTCAGTGATGCCTATATGGGATCACAGTCATCAAAACCGTTGCAGCTAGATTGGAGCTTTGCAACATGCACGGCTTCACAGCACAGGGAAACAATATACTAGCTAAGAAGCAACCATATACACTTCACTTAATATACACACACCTCTAAATTTCTTCCGTAGGTTGGTGATTTGGGCTGGAGAGTAAAGGTATGTGTACAAAGTAGAAACAGCTTGCTTGTCTAATACGCAAAGTTTGGTAGTTTATTGGATATACATTGAAGAAATCCACTACTGTGCAAGTACACTACTGGTGATAAATCGTCGAAAACAGTAACTACCATACAATGCATAGGAGGAACCATCCAGAGCGATCTAAAGTAAAGTGACTTCATAAACACAGACAGCCTCAAGGCATGACTTCTGAACTGATAAGCAGTTATTGCAGGTGACCAAGTTGCGTTTGTAATGGAAAGCAAATGTATTTGTTAGGTATCACGAGGGACTAGGAGGCAAGACATAAAAATTCTTGCTACCTCTTTTAAGGTGGAAGTTTGACACACTACAGTGAAAGACACAATGGATAACGCCACAAACTCCATAAGGCAGCTATTATTGCATGAGTTTGGTACATACCAATCGAAAATGTAACAGAAAATCTCGGGGAACTTGAATGGAAATCTTTAGAAAAAAGACGATGTGTTTCTCGTGAAATACTATTGGATACATTTAAAGGGAGTGCTTTCAACGGAGACTGTTAGACCGTTATACCACCGGCATCGTTCATCTGGTGTAGCGATCATAAGAATAATGTAAGAGAGATTAGAGTATCTGCAGAGGTATGTAGCCCACAATTTTTCCTCGATCAATACATGGGGCTGTTTGCCGACAGCGCTGTTGTTCATTGGAAGATAGCAGTGCTAGAAGACAGTAGCAGACTACCAGAAGTCCTGTGGAGGATGAGTTGACACTTAATTTAAGTAAATATAGCGCAATGCAAGTAAATGGGCGTACGAATCCACTAGCGTACGGTTACACTATCGATGGAAACAGTAATAAGCGTAAAAATTACCTGGAAAGAATCATCCAAAGAGATGAATAATTACATAAAATAAAATTAAATGCGAGGGAAAGCGTATGCCCTGCTGAAATTAATTTGGAATAATCTTAAGGATGTGAGATTCGTTTAGGAAAGAAGTGGCAGCTGTAAGACCAACTTTTGTGTTGCTCACCAGTGAGGGATCCTTACCAGCTCACATTAATAGAAGAGATAGAGAAGTTCCAACGAAGAGTGGCACGTCTCGTCACCGGTTCTTACGAGAATGCTGAACAGGATTCAGTGGTATTAGATGACGCAAGAGTGGTGTTGCATATCACAGAGAGACTTACTGTAGAAACAAAAGGAAATGTGAGGTAGTACTTTCCAGGCCGTATGATACTTCCTCGCAGATACGTACCATGAAATTATCGTAGTGAGGAATTAATACAGTGGTTTTAGTAAACCTCTGTCTTAACTTTGTCTCATTACGAATCGTTGGTACAATCGCTCTTTACGCACACCATTATCAAATGGAACCGGGACTGGAGTTAAATGAATGAACTCTCCATAACATACCACAAGAAGGTTCCGATGTCAATTGTTGCAAGCCACAGCGACCCTACAATGAACCTTGGAATCGAAATTATGACTAGATGTGCCATTTTCGTCCGCATATTGGAGTTCCGAAGCTCGCATCTCCGCTTGCGAAACGAACAGAGGGGTATGCATGTCTACGTGGGAAAAGATTCTGACCCCAAGTCATGCGACGTGCCTGTGACACGTTCTCCACTATTTCGCCACTAGACAGTGACAAAACGCACAGAATATTACGCTGCACTAACTTGAAACGCTTAAAATGCAAAACGTACTGATTGTTAATAGGCTCCCTGTCGCCGTTTGTAATATTAATACATGTGACGTACAGGATTATGGACCTGCAGTAATGGTTCTACATATATAATAACTATTTCTTTCCTACTACCAGTCGCGCTTTTCATTTTTTAAATATGATGTGCGTCTCGACAAGTCATTGATGATTTTGAAATATGTCGTCTTCTTTGAATACAGGTTCTCGGATTTTTCCTAACACCGTTTAACAAGAACTACGTTGTCTCCACTTATGCACACTGCCCAAATAAATTTCTGAGTATGGGTTTTCTTAAGTGTTATACATCGATTTTAGAAGTAACTGTGTTCGTTCAGCCTGGCTGCAGCTGGCGGCGGCACACGCGAGGGAAGCGGGATCTGTGGTTCGGTCTGCACGTCCACATCTATAGGTGATATATCAACGTCTTCTGAGCTCTGCCCCACACCTACCAGCATCTCCCTCGCTCTGCACGCAAGCACCAAACGTGCGACGGGATGCAGGGGGAGTGCTCTGGCTGGTAGCAGCGGGCGGCACGTCGCTGGGTCCGGCCAAACCCAGTCCAGAAGGCGTCGCGACATCCTGCCAGATAGCTCGAGAGTCCGTTAGCTGTAACACACTGTGCAGCACAAGTGAGCATTTTAGGTTGTATCGCAGGAATTTCTATTTTAAACTTAGGCTAGCTGGATTTCTTTAATTTATCGCCATTTTTACAAGCCCACTGTAATATCGTGGTGTGGGATTTACCTTGGGTAGACATATTGCTTTCTCTCCCCATCTAATTTGGTTTACATAGTATATTTCACAACTGCGGATTTCGCGAAATGGTCTGACATGAGTAGTGACGTTTAAACAAATTAAAGCCCACAAGTGCATATTTCCTGTATTTCCTGTCTTTTCCGCACACACATGGCAGTGGCGATAGTTTGAGAACCACACAGGCTGCGGCAATGAACTATAAATTATTTACATAGGTCAAGTCAACAGTTTAAGTTGTGTCACATGGTTTCCTATCACTTTAAACTTAGGATAGGTGGATGTTTTTAATTTTTACACGTCTACTATAATACCGTCTTCTTAGACTTACCGTGGTTAGATATGTTTGATAGAGACATCATAATGGGTCATTAGTTACGATGATTAAGAGAATGGTATCTTGGAAAAAAACTTCTGGTAGTCATACAGCGTCATAAATTATAACGATAGGGATGTATATAGGATGTCAGTGCAAGGATACCGAATGTGACTCAGTTCACATAAGAAATGAAACTTGAGCAATTATTCTGGAGCGAAAAATCCTTGGCAGCTATTTTTGGATTATTAATTTTGGAGAGGGCGTTGCTGAATGAGGTATTTATTAATTGATGATAAATGCGAAAACTATACAGGCTTTGATCATTCCCCTAGTCAAATCTGCCAACTATGTAGGCTATGCCACCTTTTCTGAGCAATATGATAATGACCCAACTCAAACTTTTGAATTTCTTGCCAGTGAGAGGGGGAAGACAGCCACTTTTAGGACATAAATCAAAGAGTGAGCCTGAAATATAATAATTAGATAATAAATCGTAGAGAAACTTTGGTCGTGGTTACATATGATAATGTGAAGATGTCAAAGAAATAGGAGCATGCTCAGGACGAGAGAGCGTACATCGGAACGGAGGCAGACTGAAATTAAAAAGTGAAATAAGTTAAACCTTCAATACATTCTGAAAACACAGCATACAGAAGGGTTAACAGGGGTGAGCGTAAGGACAACTGCCAGTCTGAGAGGTGACAGTTAACATTCGTGCGATTGGTGCCCGGCCATGATGAAGACGGCGACAGGCAGACAATGGAAAGTGTCTAGTCTGACCCAAAGCTGAAGTAAATGGGCGTCTGTCCTTTTGACGGCTGGGAGTGAAGAAATGAAACAACTCTGTACCGTCCTGCAGAACGTTCCAACATCCATACAGTTGACCCATCACTCACGCTTACTATTGGCTAAACCAAATTTATTTTTGAGTCATTAGTCGTCTGACTGGTTTCATGTGGTCTTCCACGAGTTCGTCTCCTGTGTCAACCTCTGCATCTTGGAGTAGCAATCGTAACCTATGTCCTCAATTATTTGGTGATTATATTCCAATCTCTGTCTTCAACTACAATTTTCACCCTCTACATCTCCCTCTAGTAACACTGAAATTGATCCTTGATGTTTTAACTGACGTCCTACCATCCTGTCACTTCTTCTTGTCAGTATTTTCCAAATATTCCATTTCCCGCAGATTGTGCGGGGAACCTGCTCATTATTACCTTATCAGTCCACCTAAATTTCCACATTCGTCTGTATCACCCCATCTGAGATGCTTCCAGTCTCTTCTTTTTCCGGTTTTCCCCACAGCCCATGTATCATTACCGTACTGTACTATGCATTTTTAGAAATTTCTTCCTCAGATTAAGGTCTATGTTTGATACTAGAAGACTTCTCTTGGCCAGGAATGACGTTTTCACCAAGTGCTAGTCTGCTTTTTTTGCCATCCTTGTTCGGTCCATCATGTGTTATTCTGCTGCCTAGATAGGAGAATTCCTTAGCTTCATCTATTTCGTGACCGTCAATCCTGATGTTAAGTTTCTCTCTGCTCTCATTTTTGCTGCTTCTCATAACTTTCCTCTTTTCTCGGTTTTCTCTCAGTTCATATTCTGTTCTCATCAGACTGTTCATTCGACTAAGGAGATCATGTTATTCTTCTTCACTTTCACTTAGGATAGCAATGTCATCAGCGAACTGTATCATTGATATAGTTTCACCTTGAATTCCAATTCCACTCTTGAACGTTTCTTCTATATACATCACAGCTTATTCGATGTACGGACTGAACAGCAGCAGTGAAAGACTACAGCCATGTCTTACACCATTTTTAATCCCGGTACTTCGCTCTTGGTCGTCCACTTTTTATTCGGTCGTGGTTCTTGTACGTATTGTATATTACCCGTCTTTCCCTACAGCTTGCCCTTTTTTACTCAGCATTTCGGATATCTTGCACCATTCTACAAGGTCGAACGCTTTCCTATGTCGACAAACACTGTGAACGTGTCTTGATTTTCCTTTAGTCTTGCTTCCATTATCAACCGCAACGTCAGCCAAACTGACTATCATCTAAAACATCCCTATTCTCTTTTCCATTCTTGTGTATATTTTTCTTGTCTTTAGCGAAACAGAACTGCGTCGGCTCTGAAGGCCAAGCAGGTTTGGTCACACAGGCACCAACTTGGATGAATGGAATGTTAAGCTAATTGCGATAATTCTCGCACTTGTTGGCTCTTTTGTGCGATAATTCATTCACTTGTCGACTCTTGCAATCTTCAGAATTGTGTGGATGATGTTTTCTCAAAAGTCAGATGCTATATAGTCAGACTCATACATTATGCACACCAACATAAATATTTAGATTGTTGACACTTCTCCCCATGACTTTAGAATACCTAATATAATGTTCTCTGCCCCTTCTGCCTTATTCGATCTTCAAAATATGGTTCAAATGGCTCTGAGCACTATGGGACCTAACTACTGAGGTCATCAGTCCCCTAGAAGTTAGAACTACTTAAACCTAACTAACCTAAGGACATCACACACATCCATGCCCGAGGCAGGATTCGAACCTGCGACCGTAGCGGTCACGCGGTTCCAAACTGACTATTCGATCTTCCAAAGTGCTTGTAAGGTCCCCTATTTCTCCGATATCGAATCCTTTTTCTTCTCATATCATCTAATCAAATAATCTTCATCATAGAGGCCATTTTCCACCTATCAGTTCTCTCCCCTGCATTTAACAGTAGAATTTATATTGCTCTGTCAGTGTTGCCACCGTTGCTTTTCATTTAACCGACGATTTGTTGAATTTTTCTGCACGCTATGACATTCCTTCCTATAATCTTCACTTTTACGATTTCTTCACTTATTTCATGCAACCATTTCGACTTAGCTTCCCTGCACTTCCTGTTTATTTCATTCCTAGGTGACTAGTATATCTGTATTCCTGAATTTTCCTGAAGACGTTTGTACTTCCTTCTGTCATCGATCAACTGAAGCGTTGCTTCATTTACCCATGGTTTCTCCACAGTTACCTCCTTAGTGCTCATGTTTTTCTTTCCAAATTCTGTGACTGCCTTTTTAGAAATGTTCAATCCTCTACTACTGAACTGCCTACTAAGCTATTCCTTATCGCGTTATCTATATCCTCAGAGAACTTCAGGTGAGTCCTCTCTTAGTACTTCCGCATCCAACTTCTTCGCGTGTTGATTATTCCTGATTTCTGTCTTATACTTCAGCGAACTCTTCATCTCTACTAAATTATAATCTGAGTCTGCCGCGCGGGGTAGTCGCGTGGTCTTGGCACCTTGTCACGGTCCGTGCGGCTCCCCCCCCCCCCCCCCCCCCCCTCTAGGAGGTTCGAGTCCTCCCTCGGGCATGGGTGTGTGTGTTACCCATATGGTAAGTTACTTTAAGTTAGATTATGTAGTGTGTAGGCTTAGGGACCGATGACTTCAGCAGTTTGGTCCCATAAGGCCTTACCACAAATATAAAAAAAATTATCTGTGTCTACAATTGCTCCTGGGTAAGCCTCACAGTCCACTATCTGTTTCCGGAATCTCTGCCTGACCATGATGTAATGTAACTGAAATCTTCTCGTACCTCCCCGATTTTTTTGTTCTCAATTTTTGTTCTCAATTAGTTTTTCTCCTACCTCATTCCAAGTACCAATCCCAAATTATCCCGTTACACTTTCGTCTACTCCTTCCCCTACAACCGTATTCCAATCCCCCATGACTCTTACGTTTTTTTCTCTCTTTACGTACTGGATTTGCTGTCCATTATCCACAAATAGTTCTTCTGTTGGGTCTTCTTCTGCTTGAATTATCGTTGTCGGTGTTGGTTTGCTACGGATTCTGATGAAAACAGCCCTGTCACTGAACTATTCTCAGTAACTTACTCCTTGCCCCATTTTCATATTTATATAAAAGCCTATTCCCATTCTACCATTTACTGCTGCTACTATCCTATACTCAGGTTACCAGAAATCCTTGTCTTCCTTCCATTTCACTTCCGTGATTCCCACTATATCTACACTGGTGTACAAAATTAAAGCAACTAACGGAAAGTGCTCACTATGGGGTGTAACCAACTTTGGCAGCAATACAGGCCTGACAACGACGGAGCATGCTGTGAATAACGTCATCAACGTCATGTTGAGGCAATAATGCCCAATCCTCCTGCAGAGCTGCTCGCAGGTCTTGGAGAGTGGTTGGTAGACGTTGACGTCATGCAGTCCATT
The DNA here is from genome assembly GCF_023864275.1 of Schistocerca cancellata. NCBI lineage: Eukaryota > Metazoa > Arthropoda > Insecta > Orthoptera > Acrididae > Schistocerca > Schistocerca cancellata. The sequence continues at coordinate 184,276,952 of NC_064628.1, read as the reverse complement.
TTCCTGGTGCATACCAGACATGCTCTATGGCATACAAATTGGGAGACCGAACAGGCCACGCCATGTGTGCAGCATCTTCCATTTCCAATAAAACATCAACCACTCGTTCTCTATGAAGTTTAACATTATCGTCCATCAATACGAGGTCTGGGCGCACAGCATCTCGCAACAACCGTACATGACGTCCCAAGTTCTCGTCACAATATCTGATAGCAGTTAAACCTTTCCGATTCACCTTTACAATATCATAAAGAAGTGTTCGAGTGGTCAACATAATCGCTGCCCATACCATTAACGACCCTCCTCCATATCGGTCTCTTTCCGGAATGTTCAGATCTCGATATCGTGTTCCACATTCCCTTCAGATGCGAAACCGTAGAGAATCACTCTTCAGAGCAAATTGGGAATCATCGGTGAAAATAACATTGGTCCACAGATCGACTGTGCAGATGCCATGTTGACAGCTCGACACTAGACAATAAAGCCCTCTTTGTCAAAGCCCTCTCTGCACCGTTTGCCTCGTTAAGGCGCGTCAAGTGGATGGTGCGGGGTAAGATGCCAATTTCTGCCCAGTACCAAGACGTTACCGTCGTGCCTCGACAGCCAAATAACTGTCTTCTTATTCTGACGTCTTGCTTGGTCGGCCCTGCCCAGGACTTCGACATATGGTGTCGGTCTCTGTAAACTGTCACCACATTCGGAGAACAACAGAACGACCCACGTTAATCCATCCGTCCACATGAGTCTGTTACTATCCTTCTTCCATTCTTCTTATGGCCCTCCCCCACAAAGAATCTCGTGGGCGTCTTCTCTGTGCCAAATGCACTGCTGTGACTGTGGGATGAGACTATCCCGCAAATATTATTAAATTTGATAGTTGCCATGACATCATCGTTGGCGTGGTTTTCCGTTGACCGAAATAGCATCTTCCATGCAGAATATTACAGCTGACATCTGTGGACAGTTTGTATGATTATACCCTCAATTACACACAGGACGAGGCAACAGCGGTTTGTTGCTTCTATTTTGGACACCAGTGTAGATGTAAACTTAGCATTTATATTTTCAGATTTTCTAGATTCCCAACCACGTTCAATGTTCAGATATTCCATGCCCAGAGTTGTAGAACATTAGCCTATCGTTGATTATTCAACCTTCTTCTCATTGTCACCTTTCCCTTGGCAGTCCCGTCCTGGAGATTTCAATGGAGGATCAGTCCGAAATCTTTTGCCAATGGAGAGATCATCATGACACTTTTTCAATTACAGGCCACATGTCCTGTGGATACGCGTTATCTGATATTAATGCATCCTTATACCGTTGATCATTACTGATCCTTCCACTTTCAGGGGCAGTTCCTCACCTCAAGAGCAAGAGAATGCTGAGACTATGTCCACTCCTCCGTCAACTTTGGCAAGGCCTTTTTCTGAGTGAGGGGAACTTCTTATGCTGGAAGTCTTCGACCGCCATTGATAATGACTTTTATTCAAAATTTAATCGTTGGCGGGGCTCGAATCCAAGAATGAAGACATTTTGATTTATAATCAACGACGCAACCCTAGACCACGAATGCTCTACTTAGTATTGTGAATTTCTGGGCTGATAGGTTGTCAGTGATCAGAAATTTGTCCATCGACTTCTTTTTGGGGTGCAACATCATACAGCTTGTTTTCTCGTTTGAAGGTTGGTCGGTTGGTTTGGGGAAGGAGACCAGACAGCGTGGTCATCGGTCTCATCGGATTAGGGAAGGATTGGGAAGGAAGTCGGCCGTGCCCTTTCAGAGGAACCATCCCGGCATTTGCCTGGAGTGATTTAGGGAAATCACGGAAAACCTAAATCAGGATGGCCGGACGCGGGATTGAACCGTCGTCCTCCCGAATGCGAGTCCAGTGTCTAACCACTGCGCCACCCCGCTCGGTCTCTCGTTTGAAGGGACAGCGTTGTGCTCGTGTAAGAATTCCAGAGTGGTCGATGTTGCGCATAATCAATGATCGAAATTCTATGTTAGCCATTGGGAATCCGAGGAGGCAGCGCAACTTTTAAAAATTTTGCGTTGTTTCCCTAATGTATTTAAGAACAAACAGGGGGTGACTTATAAGATTCAAGTCCGAATAAAGGATGACGTTCAGGTGCTCGAAGTTTCTTATAGATTGTCTACTCAAACATGGTATAGTTATAACCTTGACATCGCCATACGTCTCTCCCCTACTTCTTGTACGTAGGGAGCAAAGCGAAGATTACGCCCGGTTGTGGACTATGGGCTTCTGATTTAAAAGTTAATTCTCGAATCAGCGCCGCTGCCTGATCTTCATAATTATTTTACCTGGTATTTCGGTGCTTCTTTCTTTACTGTTCTCGATTTAAAACAAGCCGTTGACTGAGGACTAAGCATATTACTGCCTTCTGCAGGACTGCAACCTTTGCAAGTTTAACAGAGTACCAACCCGTGTTTCTACTGGGGCTACAGTCTCGCCTCCAAGATAATGTTTTCGATGATTAAGTACCTTTACCACCTTTACCACCATTTGGTGATGTGGTGAATTGTAGCGCCATCCTTGCCAAACGTCTGCAACACCTGCATGAGGTCTATGCCTGCGGGGAGCCGGCCTCACTTTCAACCCCTCTAAGACCACCTTGGCTCGTCAACAGATTTCTTCCTTGTGTCAGTCTCAGCAGATAGTTTTAGAATTGACCAAGAGCGGACTCTTGATTTACAAAGGTTTCTCCACCTCACCCATGGCAATTCCCATGGAACAAGAAAGCAGTTTCCAGATTTATTAGCACGACAAATTCTTCCGAAAATTCTAGCCAAATTTCGATCAGTTAGCAGCTTCGCTTAACAACCTGCGGAAAACGGCAAAGTATCGAATTGAGGAGAAAGCCATCAAGCCCCCTTTGAAGCCATTATGACGGCTCAGAGTAACTCTCCAGTATAGGCCAGTCCTGATTTTGAGCTCCCATTTATAGTTCAGATTGGTGCGTCTAATACTGGTTTACCTGCCGTTCTCCTGCAAGACCAACATGGAGATCGGCGTCCAGTAGCTTACGCCTCAAGAAGGGTATCAGCAGCTGAGCTCAAGTATTTGGTCCATAAGTGGGAGGCGCTAGCTACGTTCTTTGCTTTAGAAAAAATATAGGTTTCACCTCGAGCACAGGGAACTGTTCCCATAAACTGATAAACAGGGTTTAAGCTGGGTTTTGTGGCGCCCTAGAAAATCCGGCGGGATAGCACACTGAGTGATCCACATTTCAATTAATGGTGAAGCACGTTAGAGTTCCGGATAACCAGATTGTGGATGTTTAAACCAAATGCTTGCGGAGAAAGTTCGTTGGAACGGATTGGAGAACCAATGTGTTGTTGGTGTGTGTGAGTGAGGGGTGAAGCGGGGAGTATTAACTGAGGTCCCACAGCTCCCTGGGGATTTTAGGAAGAAACAAGAGTAGGACCTCTTGATATTACCAGTTAAAAATAAGTTACTCCAGGAGGAACAGGTGCCAGGCTACATCGTAAACAAAGGTATTGTTTACATAAAAACTATTGAAATTCAACGACATGTTACATAGCCATCCCTGCACAGGGATATTGGTCATCTGGTGCTGGTTTGGGTGCTGTGTGAGGTAGCAAAGGCAAAGCTATAACACACAGAAAATCCATTCGGGTGAGTTGACCCATGTATAACTTTCGGTTGTTTATATGAGTCCTCATCCTCGTACTCGAAAGGGAGACTGTTATAGTATGGTCTTAGTTGACGCCTTGTCCAGAATCATATGGTTTATACCAACTTGAGGGGTGACAGTTGCCTTGTCTATTTATTATTTTTGTTGATTAAGTTTTCTACCTTTTGGCCACCAAAATCCTTGATGAGTGATAACGCCCCAGCCTTCATGTCGAGGGAGTTTAGGAAATTCTGCTTTGTGAGCACCATTAGGTAAATCATAACTACCCCTTATTACCCTCAGCCTTATTTTGCTGAGAGAGTCTGTCGAAATCTTCATTATTTTCATGCCCACTCTCAGAACAAGCGGGACATATCTTTACATTGTCTGAAATTCGCCATTAATTTAGTGTAGTATGAAGATATTAAAGCAACTCTCGCTTTCATAAAGTCTGCATACGTCATCAACTCTCCTTTGGCCAACCTGTGGTCAATCAATGAGCTCCTCCCTGAAAAAAATTACTCCAGAGGTCATTCAAATGTATATGAAATCTTATGGGACTTAACTGCTAAGGTCATCAGTCCCTACGCTTGCACACTACTTAACCTAAATTATCCGAAGGACAAACACACACACACCCATGCCCGAGAGAGGACTCGAACCTCCGCCGGGACCAGCCACACAGTCCATGACTGCAGCGCCCTAGACCGCTCGACTAATCCCGCGCGGCCCAGAGGTCATTCAGCAGAATTGGAGAAGGGCCAGATGTAACATAGAATTGGTGCACCATAGGCAAGCATGCTGTTAAATCAGGGGAGACTTGAGGTTAAGGTCAATGTAGTAGAATTTTCATATTGCCACAAACGGAGATGCTGGTGTTTCCTGCACACTGGTGCCACGCTTTTTTGTGGGTATGTGATGTGCTGAAGGGTTTAAGCCCAGTTAACGCTTTGGTCCACAACCTGATCACTGGTAAGCTACCGAAGGTGCATGTTACCCAAATAAAGGATAAGTTGTTACCTTTCTCCTCCTTCATCCCTTAGTTACCAGCACAGGGACGCGTTGAATTGTGGTTTTGAAGGGGAATGTTGAGCCATGGCATCACAATCTAATCACTCTTCGACTGCAAGAAGTTGATCTCTGAGGGCTTTCCACAGGTCGCACTTGTAGGAAGTGAGTCCTGCTGGCGTGTGCGCACAGCAGCGTTGGTGCGGAGTCGACAGGAAGCTCCTGGGCTTGGAGTCGCTCAGGAAGTGATTGCTTTCTTGGGAGGCCTGGTAGCCTCTGCTGCTGTTGTCTCCCTGGAACGTGGCTGAGGTGAAGCACCTGTGGCATGGGGCCTCCCTGATGGCGGAATGTTCACCTTATTGCTGCTTTTGCAGTACGGATGAGACTTAAAAGTTTGGAGTTTGCGATTTGCAATTTTTGATGGCAATGAGAGATTGCTATCTGCCAAGTTGCAATGACCCTGATCTGAATAGCTTACAGATATAAGAGATCAGAAATTAACTTTTAAGTTACCATGTGGTATGTTCTCGCAAATCTCAGCTAGACATTTAAAAATTTGGATTCGCAAATAACATTTTAATTCTTGTACTTAAGCTTAAGCAGCCCTGAATTTAATGAAGAAAAATTTTTCAGAGATGATATTGGACCTTGTGTTAAGTATTGTTTTAAAGGATTGTAGTCATTATGAAATCTTGGCCCCGTTAAGGTATATTGTGACCTTGTATGTGGCTTATAGTGGACCTGTATAATGCACATTGTATGCGTTGGTTGAATGTCGGATCCTAGTTGCGTATGACAAAGTGTAAGCAGCAGATCCTTATGTTGTATCATTCTCATTCTATTGCACTTGAACTTAATTTTGTAAGCCATTTTTATCAACTTAGTTTTTATTGTTAATTGTTTCCTTACCAGTTTATTGACAGAGTTCAAAATACTGTTGCAATTACTAGAGTTTTGGGTGTCTCATACTTCTTGACAAACTGTGCGTAAGGGTTACCGAACCGGTTGTTACCACAGTCACACTACCACTACTTCTCTGTGTTTCTGCTGTAGTAATTACATTCGTAGTTGACACAGTACTGGGACCGCAACTTGGGTTGCATTTCGGTGGTGCAGATTCCTCTCGGCAGTCCAGCGGTGCGTGGCGTGATAACTCCTGACCGTGATACGCCTATTTCCAGGTTGCCGTATTGGTGACTTAGTTAACTTGTTTTGCAGTAACCAATATACAGCACTGTATATTATGTTACCTTTCCCGTTAGAGTTTACTTGGTCTTTTATGTTCAGACTATGCTTGCTACATGCATGCCATGATTAGACGTTGTTTGTTATTAAGAGTTATCCTGATTCAGAGGACTGGGCTTAATTTTAGCTGTTCTGAACTATTCCAGTGGGGCACCAATTTAAACAGAAAGTTTCCTACGTTCAAGGTTGAGGGCCTCTGAGCTTGATTGTTCAGGGTTGAATCTTAATGAAATGCCCACCCTGTTAATTCTTACTATTTAATATGAATTGTGTTGTTTATTCATTATGGTAAAATTTCCGTAAAATTTAATTTGATAAGTCTGGAATTGTGTAAGGAACTTTGCACTGAAAATTTGTCCTGGAGGCCCATTACACAGACTCTTTCAGTTTTATTGTTCGGGCTGATCATTCATTTTTGGGATTTGTAAAACTGAGTTTAAAAATGTTGAATTATGTAAAGAACTTCTTCTTATGAAAATTTAAGCTGAACGCCCATTTAATGGATTCTTTGGTTTTACATTAACTGCTCTTATTGTATTTTGTAAAATCTTGTCTGGATAAACAATTATATATATATATATATATATATATATATATATATATATGAAATTAAAATTATACTTCCAAAACACTGTAGAAATAACACCACTGGTCAGAATGACCTCAAACTGCAACAGAGTATTATCGGAGAAGAGGGAAAACGTATGGGAGAAGAAAAAAATAGAGTGAAAACTGATCAATAGATGGCGCTGTATCAGAACACATAATTGGAAACACCTGTCATGCGCACGACCCATTGAAGTTGGTATAAACACGCCGGGTACAGGGATTTTCCTCCTTTTGCGTCTGCGACGTCCGCCATGACTGTCTCAATGAAGGATAGCGCTCTGCTTGTAAAGCTGTATTACAAGAATGATGACTGTGCACACGTCCTTCTGCAGAAGTTCCGAACACGGAAGGGTTTGTAAAAAGGCCTGGAGAAAATGATTCGGAAATACGAAAAGACGAGTTCTTTTGGTGTGCAACCTCGAAGAGGGAGGATACAAATTGATTCAACGTCAGTGGAAGCAGTGGCCACAGCAATGCAGGAGGAGACGAGTGGTGGTGTTCAAACGTGTAGTGCATGGAGAACTGCCTGAACATTTTACATGCACGTGAGTACGGTGCGTAAAATCCTCCAAAACATCCTTACTTGCTATCCATTCAAAATTACCCATGTGAACGAGTTACTTCCTGCTGACCTGCCAGGAAGAGAGATCTTTGCTTTAGAATTTCTTGCTATCATGGAAGTGGACAATGATTGGCCGTGGAAGATTTTGTGGACAGACGAAGCCCACTTCCATGTGACAGGATATGTCAAAACACAGAATTGTCCAACATGGGACACTTCATCCTGAAAAGTTTACTGTGTGATGCGGCTTTGTGGCATCTTTATCACAGGGCCATATGTTTTCGAACCGTACCGTCACTGGTAACAGCTATGAGTGTCTCTTGCGCAACCACGTCATTCCAGCTCTTCAACAGCGTGGATGTGTGGATAGGATCATTTTCATACAAGCGACATGTAAGCAAATGTATTTCGATTTTATGCTAGACTACATTACGAAGGGGCAAGTAGAGATCGCTCCCACCCCACTCTCAGGAAAGGAGCTATTTTATCTCCCTCATCATGCAGTGAGGAATGAGAAATGCGGAACCACTAAGTGGAGAATAGTCTTTGACACCTCATCTCACGAAAACAATGCACCTTCTCTGAATGAGGTATTAGAAGTAGGACCGAACCTATTACCAGAGATTCAGGAAATTTTACTGCGTTTCAGATTATATTCTACGGCTATCGTCGCGGACATCACACAAGCTTTCCTTCAATTAACCTTGAACGAAAAGGACAAAGACTTGACCAGATTTTTATGGTTCAAGATTAGCCAGGATCAAACAGGAAATCTTCAAACGACGGACGAACTAACAGAATACCGTTTTAACAGACTCCCATTCGGCCTGACCTGCAGCCCATTTTTACTTTCTGCAACACTAAGAGAACTTGCCGACAAGTGTATGACAGCATTTCCCACCGTAGCGCCACTTATAAACAAGACTGCATACATGGACGATTTTGTGATCTCAGTAGAAGGTGATAATTTGGTGATAACTATATACTATGAACTTGTAACCCTAATGAAATTGATCAGTCTCCCCTTATCAAAATGGGCTACCAACTGTGAACAACTCCACACTATCTGGGGGGCAGAAGGGCGAGAACTCCACACCCAGCCTCAAGTTTTAGGTGTAGACTGGAACAACGCAGGTGACTACTTCTGTATCGATCCTAGCGAAATCATCAGAAGGTCGTCAGAAGAGCCAGCCACCAAACGACTCCTTTTACAATGTACGGCTAAATTCTATGACCCACTCGGACTGTTTTCCCCAGTTTCTCTTGTTGGGAAATTGCTATTCCATGACACATGATGCCGAGGAATTGGCTGGGATGAACTTATGTCCTGGGACTTAGGGGCACGATGGCGCACTTGGATATCTAGCTTACCTTCATTGTCACATATACGTGTCCCTAGATGGATTGCTACAGCTCATGGAAGAGACTCTCAGCTGCACGTATTCTGTGACGCCTCGGAAAAGGCATATGGAGCAGCTTTGTACATTCGTACTGTCTTAGATGATGACGTCGTAACCCATTTAGTCTGTAGCTAGAACAGACTTGCTCCTATTAAGAAGGTGACATTGCCTCGACTCGAACTTTTAGCGGCAGTAGTTGGGACCAGACTATTGTGTTACTTTTGCCGTGCAACAGACTTTAAAATTGCCCATGCGATATTGTGGACGGATTCTACAATAACACTTAGTTCGATTCGCTGTGATCCTAACAGATGGAAGACCTTCGTTTGTAATCGGGTAACTGAGATACAAACACACACGACTCCCACGCAATGGAAACACTGCCCAGGACCAGACAATCCTGCTGACCACCTCTCACGTGGACTCCTCGGCTTCCAAATGAATTCTCTGGATATTTGGTGGCATGGGCCGCCCTAGCTTACACGCCCCCCTGAATGCTGGCCAAACAACGATACTCCAACGCCGAAGAAAAGAGGAAGAAAACGCAGAGCCAAGTTTTGTCGATATCAACGCCAACCAGCCTTTTGAACTTACTTAAATTCAGCTCATACTGGAAGCTGATTCGTATCACAGCATGGACTCTCCGTTTCCTACACAACATTCGTCAGAAGAATAAATCTTCAGGAGAACTTACAGCCACCGAATTATCAGCTGCCAAAATGTATTGGATTCGAGTGGGCCAGAGAGATTCCTTCCCCAACGAATTACATGCACTTCAGAATAACTTACCACTGCCAAGAGAGTCAAAAGTCGCACGATACAGTCCTTTCCTAGAAGATGGACTGATACGTCTAGGAGGTCGACTGCAGTGACTAGCCTAAATAGGGAACAAGAACATCCTGCACTCCTTGACGGTTCCCACCACTTCACACAATTGGTTATTCGAGAGACACACGTCCGCCTTCATCACTTTGGTGTTCGTTCTGTACTATCCGAACTGCGAACCGAATTTTGGATCCTTAGAGCTCGTCAGGCCATCAAAAGAATCCTATACTCATGCCTCGCATGCAAGATCTTGAAGAATCCACGAGGGCAACAGATCGAAGCACCGCTGCCACCTGAACGAGTTTCACCTGCCAAACCATTTGCTGTAACCGGAATAGACTTTGCTGGCCCACTATTCATCAAAGTGGGGAAGGAAACGCACAAGTCATATATCACTCTTTTCACATGTGCTACCACACGAGCTGTACACCTCGAACTCTGTACAGACATGTCAACGGACAAGTTTCTTATGGCACTTCAGCGATTCGCCGGAAGACGCGGACTACCCCACACGATATATACAGATAACGCGAAAGCATTCCACGCCACGAATATGGAACTAGCCCAACTTTGGAAGGCATTAACCACCACAAAATCTTATCAGTTCCTCGCCCACCACGGTATTACTTGGAAATTCATTGTCTCACGTGCGGCTTGGTGGGGAGGATGGTGGGAAAGAATGGTGGGCACTATAAAGCGTTGCCTACGGAAGGTACTGGGACTCGCAAAGCTCGCTGTGGAACAACTGAACACCACCTTGATCAGTATTGAAGCCGCAGTGAACTCCAGGCCCATCACACCAGGAGATGATTGTGATGCACTCACACCATCCCATTTTCTGACGGGAGAAAAACTTACGACTATTCCGACGGGACCAGAGCCTTCAGCGAACACGAATTTAACAAAGGATTTCCGACTGAGACAGCAACTCTGTGACAGTTTTTGGAACCGTTGGGTTAAAGAATACCTGTTGGAGCTCCGGAACTACCATGAAGTTAAACGCCCATCGGGACAAGTCATCACCTTTCGCCCTGGCGACATCATGCTGATCCAAGAGGACCTTCGTCCGCGACATATGTGGAAGAAGACCAGGATAGAAAAGGTACTACCAGGAAGAGATGGCAGGGTAAGGACGATAATACTCCGGACACCAGAAGGTCACCCCCCCAGGTGCTCAGCATTCATTTGCTGAGTACGGGCTTGGCGACCCCGCGGTCCTGAGCTGGGGACTGGTCAGCGCCGCCAGTCTCCTGTCACCGTAAACCCCGGACATACATCAGCGACCACCGCATGGCGCGGCGGTGGAATGTTGTGTGCTGCGGGGAATGGTAATCTTGGCTTGTCCGCCTGGATTGCGAGGAAGGTAAACCTCTATAAAAACCCCTCAATCTTACGGTGTTCTGCGCGCCTATAAGATGCATGGCTGTTGGGGTGGAACAGTCGCAAGCGGGTAACCTCTGGGGCACCTGCCGCACCCCAGTTGTATAAGGCTTATTCAGGCACGCAGGGCTCTGTCTGAGCGGACCTTTAGTTCCCTAGCTGCTCGTGGGACCACAATGGACCCTTCGACCTCTACGTTTCCCCCTACCAGTGGATTGGGTGGGCCACTGGTAGGAAAACACACCCAATCGAAAAAGCGATTTCGTGCTGGGAGTCCTCCAGCGCCTGGTGTTACTAGAGATTTATCAGACTGTCGTAACAGAGCACATGCTGATAATCAGAATGTGTTTTTGATTGTCAAACGGAAGGAAGGTAGCTTTGAGAGAGTTTCTCCCTTTTACACCCACAAGGGTCTTGAGGGAATTGCAGGAACACTGAAATCTGTGAAGCGTCTGCGCAATGGCACTCTGTTAGTTGAAACTTCTAGTTCCCGTCAAGTCACTTCTCTTAGGAAAGCAACCTGTCTCGGAGAGTACGCTATCGAGATCGAGCTCCACTCCACTTTGAACTATAGTAAGGGTGTTGTGACATGTAGGGACTTGGTGGATATCCCCAAGGACGAGTTGAAATCTGAGTTGGCTGACGAAGGTATTGTCGACGTGCAGCATATTATGAAACGAGTCGATGGTGACCTAGTCAAATCCGACTCGTTTATTCTCACGTTCAATTGCCCGAGACTCCCAGAGCATGTTAAAGCGGGTTTCTTACGTTTGCCAGTACGGCCATATTTCCCCAACCCAATGCGCTGTTTTACATGTCAGCGCTTTGGGCATACTACGTTGGGGTGCAATGGGATAGCCACTTGTGGTACATGTGGTCAGCCTGCCCATGAAGGAGCCGATTGTTTATCGCCTGTGAAGTGCGTGAATTGCTCTGGGAGTCACCCTGTCTGGAGCCGGGTCTGCCCCATCTATCTCGAGGAACGGAAGATACAGGAGATCAAAACAACTAAGCGCATCCCCTATGGTGAGGCCAAGAAGCTCTTTAAGGCCATGCAGCCTCCTGTGTTTACAACATCTTTCGCTTCCATTCTGCAGAAACCGGTACAGTTGGCCACTGTTGCTACACAAACGGAGGTTGCTAGTGTCAGCACTAATACCTGCGTTTGCCAGTGCACTTGTGCTGCTGCGGTTGTTTTGCAACCTGCAGCTCTCCCCACAGCGTCGGACAAGGCCGTGGTTGCTGACATTGGGGTGCTTCCTGCCCCTCCCCATATGGCACCTTCTGCCCAGGCGAGTTAAGCTTCAACTGTTGACAAGGTTCTGCATTCTAAGCCCCCCAAGACGAAGACGCCGAAGGTGAAGGTTTTGCCACCTGAGGAGACTAGTCAGGGTCAGTCCGATGACGATGCCATCGTACTATCTGACATCTCCCTTGGGTCGCCATCAGAGCTGATGGACATTGATGTCGAGCGGGGGCGATATTCTCGCCCCAGGAATAAATCTCCGGCCAGTGCGGGCTCTCCTCCAAAGCACAGGGGCAGGGTGAAAATTCAGGCACCCTGAACACTGGCTCCCATATTACAGTGGAACCTGAATGGGTTCAGGAAGCATGTGGCCGAATTACAACTCCTTGTACAAGAGCGCCCCTTGTGCTTATGTCTCCAAGAGACACATTTCCGGGCCACTGATGCTCCTTCTTTACGGGGCTAAACCGTGTATCGAAAAGATGATCTGATGGGGGAAAGGGCAAAGGGTGGTGTTGCAGTTTTTGTCTATGACATGCACCACTCATCTGAGCTCCCTCTCGTTACGGACTTGCAAGCAGTTGCAGTTGACCTTCTTGTGGGGCGGAGGCTCACAATCTGTTCCGTTTACTTACCACCTCAGGATGCAATAGACTCTGAGGCTCTCACAGACCTTATTACCCAACTCCCCCGCCCATTTCTCCTTCTGGGGGACTTCAATGCTCGTAATGTCTTATGGGGCTCTACGACTACTTGCCCCAGGGGTCGCATTCTGGAAAGCCTCATGGCATCCGAAGAACTGTGCATCCTCAACTCTGGTGCTCCCACTCATTTCTGTACTGCTTCTGGGTCGTTGTCAGCTATTGACCTTTCCTTTTGCTCTCCAGCACTCACGGATTCTGCTCTGTGGGAGGTTGCCGCGGGTCTCCATTCTAGTGACTACTTCCCCCTTTGGATTCGCCTCCTGGATGAGACTGTGGCATTAACAGTGCCACCCAGGTGGCACCTCTGCAGAGCTGACTGGACACTTTTCAGCGCTTTAGCTGTTTTGGAACACCGTGCCAGCGTCCACGAATGGGTCGACCATGTTACAGCCGTGACCTCCCATGCTGCTGAATTGTCGATCCCACGGTCCTCAAGTCATCCCAAGAGGCGTCCTGTCCCTTGGTGGAACACTGAGTGCCGCTCAGCCATCCGAGTCCGCTGTGCAGCTCTGCGCCGCTTCAAGTGCCGTCCCTCAGCTGACAATCTTGCGGCCTTTCGGGTGGCAAGAGCCAAAGCGCGGCGAGTGATTAAAGAGAGTAAACGACGGTCATGGCAATCGTTCCTGAACTCCATCTCCCGCTCCACTAGTTGGGAAGCTATCAGGAGGATTTCCGGGAAACGCAGCCAACTACCTGTCACGGCATTGCTGCATCAGGGTTGTCTACTCACGGCGCCGAGAGAGATTGCCCAGACACTGGCCATGTATTTTGCCGAATCTACTGCCACTATTAACTGTGATCCAGATTTCTGCCGCTACCGCACTGCCATCGAGAGGGATCACTTGGACTTCCGGTCTCCAAATTCTGAACCCTACAACTGCCCCTTCACAATGTGGGAACTGGATTCGGCGCTGTCTGTGGCTCATGATACTGCGCCAGGTGATGATCAAATCCTGTACAGCATGCTGCAGCACTTGTTGCTACCATCCAAGGAAGTTCTCCTAAATTGTTTTAATATGATATGGTCATCCGGCACGTTCCCTGACTCGTGGAGGGAGGCGATTTTGATTCCCCTCCTCAAACCGGGAAAAGACCGACTGCATCCCAGTAGTTATCGGAGTATTGCTTTGACGAGCTGTGTCGGGAAGACATTGGAACGCATGGTCAACCGTCGCCTGGTTTGGCTGCTCGAGACCAGGCAGCTCCTTAGCCACTCTCAGTGTGGCTTTCGGAGATGTCGTTCAACTATAGACAACTTGACCCTGCTTGAGGCGGCCATCCAGCAGGCCTTCCTACGTAACCAGCATTGTCTAGGTGTATTCTTTGACATTAATAAGGCGTATGACACTACTAGGCGCCGCCTTATCTTCAATCAACTCCATCAGTGGGGCTTTCGTGGCCATCTCCCCATCTTCATTCGGTCCTTTCTTTCCCGCCGCCTCTTTCGATACCGGGTTGGTAATGTGTTATCTGATTTGTACGTGCAGGAGAATGGTGTTCCTCAGGGAAGCGTTTTAAGTGTCACCCTCTTTGCCGTCGCCATTAACAGTATCACGTCCACTATCCGGAGTCCTGCCCAGTGCTCCTTGTTTGTGGACGATTTTGCTGTTTTCTGTTCTTCCTCCAGTCTTGTCACTGTTAGTCGGCAGCTGCAGCTTACGATAAAGCGATTAGAAACATGGACTGCGAAGACGGGTTTTACCTTTTCTGCAGACAAATGTGTGTGTGTTCATTTTAATCGTTCTCGACGTGCTTTTACCTCCCCTGAATTGCGTCTGAGGGGCACCATTCTTCCTTTTAGGGACACTGTGAGGTTCCTGGGCCTCACTTATGATTCCAAGTTGTCGTGATTGCCGCACCTTAAAGACCTCAAGGTGCGGGCCCTGAAGGCGCTGAATATTTTGAAGTGTCTGAGCCATCGGTCCTGGGGAGCAGATCGGGCGCGTCTGCTGCAGTTTTATAGGGGTTTCGTCCGGTCGCGTCTTGACTATGGATGCACTGTGTATGGGTCAGCGAGGCCTTCGTATCTGAAGATTCTTGACGCAGTACACCATGAGGGTATCAGGCTGGCTACTGGTGCCTTCCGTACCAGTCCCATTCCCAGCCTGTGTGTTGAGGCAGGAGAACCGCCGCTCGCCATCCGGCGGAAACTCCTCATGGTGCGACGGGTGTGTCAATTCCTTGCCTGTCCTACCTCCCCTGCATACCCTACTGTTGCCCGACCGCCTATGGAACGTCTCTTTTCCAGTCGCCCAAGGGCAACGAGACCATTTGGGATTAGTGCCAAGCATTTGCTTGAGTCCCTTGATGTGGAGCGTGTGGCACCCCAACTCCAGGGTTTTACCCGTCTGCCATCCTGGTTGCTCCAAAGACCCAGCGCCCTTTTAGACTTGTCAGAGTACCGGAGAAGCTGCACTCCTGCGTTTGTTTTTACCTCCTTATTTTATGATATTTTAAACCAGCATGCCGACCATGTACCAGTATTTACGGATGGCTCTAAACAGGGGGACTCTGTTGGTTGTGCTGTTGTTTTCCCTGATCGAGTCGTCAAGTTACGGCTTCCTGCAGCGTTTACCATCTTTGATGCCGAATTGTTTGCGATCTTGCGGGCATTGGAGCAGATGAGATGTGTTTCCAGTCTTAAGTTTCTCATCTGTTCTGACTCCCTGCGTGCCCTTCAGACCATGCAACACTTGTACTCAGCGGATACGGTCGTCCAGAACATCCATGATGCCCTACTCCACCTGCAACGGCAGGGGAAGGAGGTTTCTTTCTGCTGGGTGCCGGGGCACTTGGGAATTAGGGGAAACGAACTGGCGGATGTGGCTGCCAAAGATGCATGTTCCCTCCCTCACGTTGTTGAATGTGCCGTCCCCGTCCATGCTGTTACCTCCCTTTTGCGTTTTCGTGTTATGCGTCAATGGGAAGAGGAGTGGCTGGCAGTCGGTGAAAATAAGCTGCGTCTGGTCAAGGCCACCACGCGGCCATGGCGTACGTCCTACCAGTCATGCAGGCGGGATGAGGTTCTCCTCACCCGCCTCCGCATCGGGCACAGTCCCTTAACGCACGGTTTTCTACTCCGGCGGGAGGACCCCCCAATCTGCAGTGCTTGTGGCGTCCAGATTACGGTCCGCCACATTTTACTTGACTGTCCTTTATTCTCTGACCAGAGGGCGGTGGTTTCCTTGCCACCGGATTTGCCCTCTATTTTGCAAGACGACGCAACGACTGTGGTTAAGGTCTTACGGTTTTGTGTCCTGTCCAATTTGTTGCCTCGGATTTTAGGGAGAGGATTTTAATGTGCTGCTGGGTGACTGGCTCACCCAGGCTTTAGGTAAGAGGTCCGCCAGTCACGATTACCTACTTGTTTCACTTCGATTTCTGTTCTCTTTTCCTTGTGTCTCCTTTCCTCTTTTAGTGCGTTTCTTCTCCTCTTGTTTTGCCTCTGTATGTGAGGATTTGGAACTGCGTCAGGTCTGTGTCTTTTAGCCGTTCTCTTTGTTCGGTGTCCGTCTTCGTCCCTTCACTGCATGTGTTCCTGTTTCTATGCGTTTGGGCGCTGATGACCACGCTGTTTAGCGCCCGAAAACCTCAAACCACACACACACACACACACACACACACACACACACCAGAAGGTCACATCATTAGTCGTCCTGTGCAGCTGGTCGTACCTTTGGAGGTCGACCAGGGTGGGGAGGATGTCACAGAGTAATGTACTTCTCGCAAGTGAGAGACTGTTTGTTTACTCTTAGGACAATGTATCTTTGACTTGTTATATTGTATGTTCTGTGACTATGTAATAAAATGTTGTTAGACTGCTAATCGCTGCTCTACTGTGATTCACGACACCATCTAATCTTCAGCATTCTTCTGTAGCACCACATTTCGGAAGCTTCTATTCTCTTCTTCTCTAAGCTATTTATTGTCCATGTTTCACTTCCATACATGGCTACACACCATACAAATACTTTCAGAAACTACTTCCTGACATTTAAATCTATACTCGATGTTAACAAATTTTTCTTTTTCAGAAATGCTTCCCTTGCCATTGCCAGTCTACATTTTATATCCTCTCTACTTCTACCATCATCAGTTACTTTGCTCCCCAAATAGCAAAACTCCTTTACTACTTTGTCTCATTTCCTAATCTAATTCCCTCAGCATCACCCGACTTAATTCGACTACATTCCATTATCCTCGTTTTGCTTCAGTTGATGTTCATCTTATATTCTCCTTTCAAGACACTGTCCATTCCATTCAACTGCTCCTTTGCTGTCTACAATGTCATCGGCCAACCTCAAAGTTTTTATTTCTCCTCCATGGATTTTAATAACGATTACAACTTGTTAATAAGAATATCCAATGACGTAGGTACATTTATATCTCGTAACATCTGTTAGTGAATAAGAACTTAAAGTGGGCAAGTTTTCAAACTATTTGACACTGAGCCACCACATTCCATATGCTTCAGCTCGCAATAGTGGCACGCAGTTACAGGCCATAGCTCAGCTCTCTTTTGTAGCACAATTAAGGCAAAGTGATCAGAGGCCCAGAACTGAACACAGATTTGTGTACTAAGGGGAGCAGTGACTGTATATTCAGATTACATTCAGTGAAACCATAAATGGTTTGAAAGTCCTTCTGTTTTTATTTAGGTCAGTAGCTTTGTGAATGTTTTCCTTTGGAAATCTAAGTTGATGTTACTACAAAGATTATATAGCATTTGTTTTTGATAGGTCAGATACGTAATGGTTTTAAGGATTCTTTCTAATGTTCGTAATGATGCACTTAGTTATTTTACACACAGGGGATTGGTATAGTGTATAATTAATGGTTACAGGCTGCTGCTAGCAAGCACAAAGCTACATTCCGTACAGAGTCAAGTTAAAGTGTAACGGTTTCACTGAGATAACGGTTTCACTGAGACACATAACTAAAAAACACTTTTTTCGATTACGGTAGACATTCACACAGATAGGAAGCATAAAGTTGGAAACTTATAGTCGGTGGGAAATTTAATCCTCGAGTTCAACAAGACGTACAACATTTATTAACAGAGCATCACAATGAGCACGCAACCTTCACAAAATCAGGAAAGATTCGTGGGATGGGAAAAGCTATACCGCCTTAAATGGACAACCTTCCGGATTTTAATGACAGGTGAGGAGTTACATTCACCCATTACCGAAGGGACCTATTCTCCTCGCATAGAAAACAGAGATCGTACGTAGGAACTACGCAATTAATAAAATACAAGCCTACATAGGTAACCAATTGCTGGCTACAGCTTTCGAGAAAAAGGTTCTATATGTTTGATGGTTTGCCGTGAAATTATCAACATATCGTAAGGTATTTAGTAACGTTAACGACTTACTTTTCCTAATTATATATACGCTACAAAATGTGACAGTGGCATGTGTACCTTCCCACTTTGCTCGTGCTGTTCTGAACATTTATGCTTTTAATGTAAAAAATCAAAGCAAAACTTAGAGTTGTACGATATTTATGAAGGTAAAATTTATTTTAATCAGAGTTAAATTGCTTACACCTTTCGTCAATAATACCATTGTTTTACTGGAAACAACTAAGGTCGCATACATCTGTACCAAGAACATTTTATCTGAACATGGAGCGTAAAAATTACAGACTGTGCTCTTAACCACTAAACCAATGCTCCTTAATACCGTGCATGCAACTTCGAAATAGCATCAAGTCTTTGACTGTCATTTTCTCGGAACCTATTGACTAAGAAAAAGTAAACATCCTTTATTTTCACCCTTGTTTCACTAACCAAAATTTCGAATGTTTCAAAGAGCGAGTTATGGCGGATTACACTTGTAAGAAATTATTTTAAGAAATTGCAGATGTAACTCCACGCTAGCGCATGAAATATGGAGTTGTTGCATTACTTCCGTACCAGAAACATTGGCTGGCAAATTCAAGCGGACCCAAAACGTCTGTCTAGAGAAATTAATATGCTGTCGTAATTAATCTCTACGTCCTGCGTCCTTCGGGACTGCTGTGTTGATATTAGGTTCGTTAAAGTAAGATTAAACGGCATTAATTCCGTGGAAACTGAATTGTTTCACTTCCTGTGTTTCCTGGACATTTTTATTCTCTCTCGGGCTCTCTTTCTGAAAGTAACAATACTGTGCATTTCGATGGAGTTTTAGGGTGTTAGTTGGAGACTGCATCGCACTAGGAGTGGGATGACGCGATTGTGTGTGTGTATATTGTGTACTGAACCGGGGACCTAGAAACGAAGGAGGGGCTTCGTCCCGCCGTGGCGTTCAGTGGGTCACAATCCCACAATAGGCCACAGCAGTCCACCCACCCCACACCGAACCCAGATTTACTGTGTGGTTCGGCCCCCGTGTCCCTCCCCCTTCCCTCCCACCTGAAACGTCTCATACTAGACGAGTGTAAACCCCAATGTTTGCGTGGTAGAGTAATTATGGTGTACGCGTACTTGGAGACAGTGTTTGCGCAGCAGCCGCCGACATAGTGTAACTGAGGTGGAATAAGGGGAACCAGCCCGTATTCGCCGACGCAAATGGAAAACCTCCTTAAAATCATCCACAGGCTGGCTGGCATACCGGACCTCGACACTAATCCGCCGGGCGGATTCGTGCCGGGGACCAGCACGCCTTCTCGCTCGGGAAGCAACGCGTTAGACAGCGCGGCTAGCCGGGTGGGCCTGGGTGATGCGATACTGTCAAGTGGCGGGCACGGCTCACTAAAACCTCGAGTTACCAAAGATCCTGTGTTATACACATTTGTAATTTTTTGCTGTGTAGCGGCAATTATGGAACAGAAATACTTACAGAAGAAATGACGTAGATATATTTTCGAAATTTTTTAGTTATTTCATCAACCTCATTTTATCTAACGTCACTGATTTACAGATGTTCAACTTTTTCAAGTTACTCCTCAGTGATGTAAAGTATGAGGTGTCAAGTTTCCATATGTGTTTGTTCATCTGGATTTACTCTGTTTATATGACCATTAACTTTCTCACTAAGCAAGAGCCGATGAACAATTTTATCAGAAGACAAGCTGACGTGCGCAGGATGTACTGCATTTTAAATGCGTTAAGCCTTTCCAATAGCCTCCGAAATGAAATAAAATTCCAATAATTAGCATTGTGTGACTCGGGGACAAATGCAGTAATACTGAACAAAGCCGTCTCGTTTCTACTTCCAGAGTTCTCATACGAATGTTGTGATAGCCTACAGGAGTTGTTAGTGAGAAACAAAAGGGAAATTTATTGACAATGAATCATCTGCAGTTAAATTGTAATCGTGAAGAGTAGATGATACATTTCGTCTCTTTGGTTTTTTATAGAATGAATGACGATTTTATGAATGGGACCCTCACATCACTGGTGTAATATTCTACAATATTTGTTATTTGTTACACGAACTGATTTCCGACTGTTAATCCATCAATAGCTACAAAGATATTTTTGTACCTGATGATGACACAACAGCCGAAAACCAATTGTTGTAACAAATAATATACGGTGTACAATATTACACCAGTGTTGTGAGTGTTTCTTTCTAATAGTCATATAAAATATCCTACCAAGAGACAACGAAAAAGTCAGTCAATGCGTGACAGTTTTCCTTAAGAATGACATACTCGTTACATTTTCGTCCATTGTTTCACATTCTTATCACAACTACTTCACGTTTCATATAATAAGGAACTGGAATCGAACTCCAGTAGTGCTTATGTTCAATTTTCTTCGCTGATTTTGAGTAGCCTGTTTTTCGGACATTGAGAAAAATTATATTGATCGATTTGCTTTTCTATTCTGAAACTGTGTGTTTTCCATAGCTTATGAAATTTATTTGTGGGAGTTTGCATTTTGTAATCAATGTAATTTTGTCTTTTCGTTTGTGTTATTATGTGTGCCAGTGAAACCAATCATAGGTAGAATTGTTTTGAAGCATATAATATTGAAATCAGTGTTGTGTACTTGTAGTGTTAATGGTGTCTGGGGATGTTAAAAAAGTGAAGAACTTCTGATATTTTTTAGTCTGCTGATCACTTAATATTCAAAAACAAAAATACTTACGATACCTGCTGAAAAAAAATCTTCCGACACAATTTACCTTATTCTTTAGTAATGATGTTAGACTTGCAGTGGGTGCAAGTGGATACTATTCGTACCTACGATTTAGACCCAAATCATAGGCACAGAAATACGAATAAAACTCAGTGACTAATACCAGATAGTTCTGCTCTCATAAACCGCCATGGCAGTCAGAGAGGGCACGTCGTTGTAATGTGTGACTGCCCACCAGCTCAAGGAACACATCAACTATGGAAACGTATTCTGCTGTCATTAGTCTAGTGGAGGACTGGCACCATTGTAGAATACGTTTGGCAACTATAAGACCGTCGAATTACTTCTGGTTCAATTCAAAATTATCCTGGTCAATTCCCTCTGTATTTTCTTATTATTATTCTGAGTCATTATGACGTACGGGATGACCTGGAGGTAGTAAATTTATGTTTTTCTGTACAGGATGCTCGTTTCAACAGGGACGTCTGCTTGCATTGCTATTTATGTTGCAAGTTGTCATCTTAGCATAAGTGGAAAGACAGTTTTCAATAAGTGGATTTACGTCTTTTCATTTATGTTATTATGTGTCTCAGTGAATGCAATCACAAAGAAAACTTTTCAATTGTATAATGTTGAAACGAATATATTTTATTCGTAGTGTTATTAGCATATGTTGGACGTTAAACAGATAGGGCGATAAGCGTAAAAGGTAAATTAATCAGCAGCAATATAGTCTGTCACAATGTTATAACAGTTTGACAACTCTCTGATAGTTTTTAAACTTCACGCCTGCAGACAATATGATAGTATCTCTGCTGCAGTTGTATGTTAGCGGTAACGTGTTCACCCTTGAAGTGAAATACTGCGTTAGTTATCCAATCTCACAGGAAACCAGAGTTTTACTGGTTCTGTGAAAAGCCACTAGCATGCAGATCGACAATCAGTGAGGGAATCTTTGCCACAGTAAGTTTTATCCCTACATTTCTTCTATACCGTGAAGATATAAAGATGAAAAACCTCCAGATATATTCACATATTTTCAGTGTCGTCTTATAACACTACTTCACTATGACTGGTAACAGGAAACACACAAAGATCGTTTCGAAGCTGAAAGTGCGTGTTATCAAGCAAATTTCCTATAAATTGCTGTTTTCGTAATGTTATCGTGATAAGTTGTAATTCATTTGCATTATTACTGAGTGTATTAACGCTTGTTTATGTAGGGTACCGAACACAGCAGACAAACATAAAACGTAAATTAATCGGCAGCAATATAGACTTTCACATTATTTAAAACAGTCTGATAATGCTCGAATACATTTTTTAGATCTCACACCTACACATACCATTTCGTCTCCTTGAAAGTTATACTGTGTTGACAGACAGTAACGTTGTGCTCTTCAACACAACGTTAAAGCGAGGCTTCTATCGGATTATGTCAGTAACTGTACAACCTTGCCCTTCCATGGAAGATGTGGCCAGAGGTATTTGTGGTTCCACACAGTTCCCTGGACAAAAGCGTGGTCCAGAGGGGACTTAAAAACTAGGGAGGGATCTGCTACTAAATTTTGTTTGTCTAAGTGGGAAGGGTCTTAGATGCAGTTGTATTTAAAATGTACCATCAGAGTATCAATTAACTGATCATCCCATTGCCACACGTGTTCCAGCATTTCTACGGAATCCAAACTGATATTCCCCGAGGTCGGCTTCTACCAGTTTTTCCATTCGTCTGTAATGAATTCGCGTTAGTATTTTGCAGCCGTGACTCATTAAACTGATAGTTCGGTAATTTTCACATCTGTCAACACCTGCTTTCTTTGGGATTGGGATTATTATATTCTTCTTGAAATCTGAGGGTATTTCTCCTGTCTCATACATTTTGCTCACCATATGGTAGAGTTTTCTCAGGATTGGCTCTCCCAAGGCCGTCAGTAGTTCTAATGGAATGTTGTCTACACCGGAGGCCTTGTTTCCACTTACTTCTTTCAGTGCTCTATCAAACACGCAGTATCATATCTCCCATTTCATCTTCATCTATATCCTCTTCCATTTCTATAACTTTGCCCCCAAGTACATCGCCCATGTATATAGCCTCTATACACTCCTTCCACCTTTCTGCTTTCCTTTCTTTGCTTAGAACTGGGTTTCCATCTGAGCTCTTGATATTCATACAAGCGGTTCTCTTTTCTCCAAAGGAATCTTTAATTTTCTTGTAGGCAGTATCTATCTTACCCCTAGTGAGATAAACCTCTACATCCTTACGTTTGTCCTCTAGTCACGCCTGCTTAGCCATTTTGCACTTCCTGTCGATCTTTTTTCTGAGACGTTTGTATTCCTTTTTGCCTGCTTCATTAACTGCATTTTTATATTTTACTCCTTTCGTCAATTAAATTCAATATTTCTTCTGCCACCCAAGGATTTCTACTATCCCTTGTCTTTTTACCTACTGGATCCTCTGCAGCCTTCACTACTTCATCCCTCAAAGCTATCCATTCTTCTTCTACTGTATTTCTTTCCCTCATTCTTCTCAATTGTTCCCTTATGCTCTCCCTGAAACTCTGTACAACCTCTGGTTCTTTCAGTTTATCCAGGTCCCATCTCCTTAAATTCCCACCTTTTTGCAGTTTCTTCAGTTTTAATCTACAGTTCATAAACAATAGATTGTTGTCAGAGTGCACATCTGCCCATGGAAATGTCTTACAATTTAAAACCTGGTTCCTAAATCTCTGTCTTACCATTGTGTAAGCTTTCTGAAACGTGTCAGTATCTCCAGGCTTCTTCCATGTATACAACCTTCTTTTATGATTCTTTAACCAAGTGTTAGCTATGATTACGTTGTGCCCTGTGCAAAATTCCACCAGCCGGCTTCCTCTTTCATTTCTTACCCCCAATCGATACTCACCTACTACGTTTCCTACTCTTCCTTTTCCTACTACCAAATTCCAGTCACCCATGACTATTAAATTTTCGTCTCCCTTCACTATCTGAATAATTTCTTTTATCTCATCATACGTTTCTTCAATTTCTTCGTCATCTGCAGAGCTAATTGGCATATAAACTTGTACTACTGTAGTAGGTGTGGGCTTCCTATCTATCTTGGTCACAATAACGCGTTCACTATGCTGTTTGTAGTAGCTTACCCGCATTCCTATTTTCCTATTCATTATTAAACCTACTACAACGTTACCCCTATTTGATTTTGTATTTATAACCCTGACCAGAAGTCTTGTTCCTCCTGCCACCGAACTTCGCTAATTCCCACTATATCTAACTTTAACCTATCCATTTCCCTTTTTAAATTTTCTAACCTACCTGCCTGATTAAGGGATCTGACATTCCACGCTCCGATCCGTTGGACGCCAGTTTTATTTCTCCTGATAACGACGTCCTCCTGAGTACTCCCCGCCCGGAGATCCGAATGGGGGACTATTTTACCTCCGGAATACTTTACCCAAGAGGACGCCATCATCATTTATCCACACAGTAAAGCTGCATGCCCTCGGGAAAAATTACGCCCGTAGTTTCCCCTTACTTTCAGCCGTTCGCAGTACCAGCACAGCAAGACCGTTTTGGTTAGTGTTACAAGGCCAGACCAGTCAATCATCCAGACTGTTGCCCCTGCAACTACTGAAAATGCTGCTGCCCCTCTTCAGGAACCACACGTTTGTCTGGCCTTTCTACAGATACCACAATATGCCAATCATATTCTGAAATTTGAGAAGCAAATGCAGAAATGAAATCTACATCTACAGCTACATGACTATTCTTCAGTTCGATGTTAAATGCGTCGCAGAGACTTCATCTAACAACCCTTACGCTACTCTTATACCTTACCACTCTGCTACCGCGAAGGAAAAACGAATACTTAAATCTTTCCGTGCGAGCTTTGATTCGTTTTATTTTATTATAATGATAATTTTTCCCTATGTGGGTGGACGCCAACAAATATTTTAACAGAAGTGAAAGCTGGTGATTGAAATTTCATGAGAAGGTTCTGCCGCAGTGAAAAACGCCTTCGTTTTAATGACTGTCACCCCAATTCGTGCATTATATCCGTGGCACTCTCCCCCCTGTTTCACGATAATACAAAACGAGCTGCCCTTCTTTGAACATTTTCGATGTCGTGTGTCAGTGCTATGTGATGTAGATCCCACACCACACAGAAGTATTGCAGAAATGAGTTTCCAAGAATAGTATAGGGTATCTCTTTGGCAAACCTGTTACATTTTCTAAGTCTTCTGTCAATGAATTGCAGTCTTTGGCATACTTTCCCCACAACATAGTCTATGTGACAGTTCCAATTTCAGTTATTCTTAACTTCAGTCCCTAAGTATTTGTTTGAGTTAATATGCATCGTACAGATATATTATCTAAATCATTTTGCAGTTCTTTTTGATCAACTGTCGGCATTATATGACGGTAAATAACAGCATCATTTGCGAACAGTCTAAGAGGACTGCACAAATTTTCTCCTAAATTGCTTATGCAGGAACAACAGAGGTCCTATAACATTCCCTTAGGGACCTCCAGATGTTTCTTCTGTTTTACTCCTTGACTTCACGTCAGTTATTACGAACCGTGATCTTTCTGCCAGGAAATCACGAATATAGTCACACAACTGAGGCGGAACTCCACAGGCACGCAGTTTGATTAGGAGCTTCTGAGGAGCGGTGTCAAAAGCATTCTAGAAATCTAAAAATATGGGATCAATCTGACGTCTCCTGTTGACAGCACTCGTAACTTCGCGAGAATAAAGAGCTAGTTGTGTTTCACGAAAGCAATATTTTCTGCATGCGTGTTGACTACCTGCCAATAAATCGTTTCTTTCGATGTGATTCACAATGTTCGAGCACTGTACACGTTCCAAAACCCTACAGCAAATCGACGTGCGGGTTACTCTTATTTCCTTTCTTAGGTGTTGGTGTGACTTTTTAGTCTCTAGGTACGGATCTCTCTACAAGCGAGTGGTTGTATGTGGTTGCTAAGTACGGAGCTATTGTACCAGTATACTCTGAAAGGAACCTTACAGACTACATACAGAATATTAAATTCCCGAGTACAGGGAAGAAATACAGATTAGTTAGACTATCAGTGCAGAAGAGGTAAAAGCTCACACTTGACAGAAAACTTGAAAAGATGATTGCTCGTTGGACACTGCAACAAGGGAGAAGTGACACATCGGTAACATTGTATGGAAAGCGGGACAGGGAAACTGGTTCTGCCTGGAGAGTTCGGCTCAAACTACCGTCTTATGGAAGAAGAATTAATAAAGAATGGCATGGATTACAAAGCAGGAAGATAAGAATCAGGCAGGGGAGGATATCAGCTATAAGCTGAACAGCCACCGACAGCTATCAGCCACCCTTATACTGTTGATTCATAACGCACACTGTCAGGCCCTCTCAGCAGTATGGATAAACTATATCACTGAAAAATTGTTCAACGAAGCTCAAGTTTGCCACAGGAAAGTAACACAAAATTAAAATGAAGTAAGGTAACAATATCGGAAAAAAATACTTTTTCCATCCATTTGCACCCCAATGTTAAATAATGGAATGTTCAGGGATTCAATGGAACTAATCTAAATGTAAACAGACAAACTTCTAATGTTATAGAGGTTAGTCCCAGATAAATTGATAGCAGCTGTTAGCTTGGTGGGTGTACTTCCCAAACCTGGGGTGATGGTTACAAAGTTGTAAAGAATCTTAAATCATTTGAACCGTAAATCACTTACCTAGAAACAATATCGTTTACAGCTTGGCATGAAATTATAAAACACATATGATTTCTAATGATGGTCGTCGATGTTTATAATGAAATTTAAAAAATTAAAATAAAAACAAAACATTATTAAAGAAATCGAGCGAAGCTCACGTAGCGGAAAGACACTAATTTTCTTCGGAAGGACGCAGATTCAAATCTCCTTCTTGCTATTTGGATTTACGCTTTTGCTGTTTTTCCTACATCGCTGAAGGCTGTTTCTGGGATTGTTTCCGGGTTAGATTAACGGCAAGCTGGAAATTTTCCTCGCTCGGGGACTGGGTGTTTGTGTTGTACTAATCATTTCCTTTCATCTTCATCGACGTGCAAATCGCCGAAGAGGTGCCAAATACTCCTAAAACTTCCACCACGCTACCGAACAACTCCATCCGGGATCTCTCGGCCAGTAGTGCCATACAATCATTTAAAGTATTTCCTTTGATTTCCTTCCGTAATTCGGGCTTCTGGTTCGTCGCTAATGAACCAGTCATTGACGGGACAATGAACCCTATCATCGTACGTTCTTTACAGAAAAGACAAAAACTGGACTAATATGACAAGTTATGAACACAGCCAGTATCAAAAAAGAATAGATGACTGAAAGGTGAACGCAATATGGAGAACAACTGTAGGAAAGTAACTTGATGACAACACTACGAACATGAGATGAGAAATGCTATATTGCTAATAGAATTTGAATGGAAGATATAAGTCAAAATAATGCTCCAGTATTAACTGGGCGGAGAAGAAATGTAGGGACACACGAAAAAGTAACCCTAGATGTATCTTAGAAGACAGACTGAAGAAAGAGAAATCAAAACTTTCAATATTTCTAGATTTAGAAACAGCATTGACTGAAATACTCTGTTTAGGATTGTGAAGTTATTGTTGGTAAAAATGTATACAAGGAAACGTTACCTACAACTTACGCAGAACCTAAACTAGTTTCAAGAGTCAATGTAATTGAAAGAAAAGCAGTGTTTGAGAAGAGAGTGAGGCGAGATTATCCTTTATGCCCCTTATTATACAGTACTTACGTGGAGCAAGCAGTTGAGGAAACTATTCACTAATACTTCTGCTTCCAGCCATCCCTGTAATGTAAGTTTAACATTTTTCTTATTCCATTTTTGAATGATGGCATTCACTTTTAATGTGCCGCAGTCCTTTACTGAAATAACAAAAACTTACTCCAGAAAATTATGGTTTTCCAAATGTTAAAACATGTTCCAAAGTACAACATGGACATGCCCCTAGGAACAACTAGTCTATTGAAATTTAAAAGCTTTGCAGTCGAAGAAATCCGAACAGTACTGCCTTTAATTGACTTTATGTTACTTTATTACTCTGCTACACAACGGTTATTATCAGCAAGTGAAATAAAATTAAGCAGAAGTATTATGAAGAAACAGTTACGGTTAAAAACATTTTGGAATACAAGTTACTGTAAACTAATAAAAATTTCTATGTCCGGTATAGGTAAAATTGTTAACAGATTAAAAAACGCAGGTAATTTGCAAGTATCACATGTTCCGTTGTAGAAGATCTACTGCTGTTTGAATGTACAATATGGGTGGTTTAGCTATCCGCTTGTTACATAAATAGTTCTCAAAATACATACCACTTTAGTCACTATAAATTTCTGTACATGAAGAATTAACAGTATATTCCAAATAGCTTTGGTGTGTTATACCTTTATCACTTAACTGCGTAGAACACGAAATGTTTACAAATGTAGAAAATATAGGAAACTGCTTATGATGGTCTATAGTACGTATTCCTTCATGCGGTTGCAAAACCAATCACGAGACATGAAGCAACGAAAAAAAAAAATTGTCATAGGTGCATTCTCCTCTATGTGTTAACTCGCCTCCATAATTTAAAAAGGGAAGATTAAGAATTGAATATGGTGTGGTTGAACAACGACGCTATAGCTCCATTAGTGGCTATATTCTCATTATAGACGATCGCAACATAAATAACACTGGAAATATTTTTTCTGTTTATAGAACCAAAATTTTGCTTGTTCGAATGCTAATTTGAGTTAGAGTAATAAAGTTTCTTGTCGTAAGTGAATACATGGAAAATATTTAACGTTAAGTACAAAGTTTACACTGTTGGGTAGTTTCTACTAAACATTTTAGTGGTAGTCAACTTCGCTTATATATACGCCTCGAAAACAAAGAGAAAGTTATTCTCGGTCTATCTCCTTCTCTCTCCCTGATTAACTCTCATAAATAATGGGAGACATTGACGGCAACGTTTGTGGTTTGGATGTGCTGTACTTCATAATAGTGTTTTACGTCATCGAAATTGAATTTGATAAGCGGTTCCAACTGTGTAACTTTGAGCCACTATATTTCGTCGTGAACAGTCCTTCGATGTCATAGACTTAGTTTATGACAGTACTTCACAAAATCACATCTCGCTATTCCTCCGGAAAGCTGCTGTTTTGGAAGTAATCCTATTAACAGTGTTGTTTGATGACTATGAAACTTCAAAACTTATCTCTAACTTTTTTCACATCGTGTGCTCCCCAGAGGTTTGCTGAATTATTGAACCAGAAGCGTTACATTTCCTTGTACATTCAGTCAAAAAATAAAACGCGTTGGATAATTGAAACGATTTTGTGCGGTTAGATAGAACTAAGTTACTAATAACTGTATCTGCAGAATGTAGTAAACTATCAATGTTCGGTTTGTGACCACGAGCAAGATTGGCCACAACGTTTCTGTTACCGAAAGAGGCAAGCGTTTCCAATTGAGTCACATATCTTGCAACAAGGGAATGCTATTGGAAGCATTATCCAAAGCAAAGCCCGTGCGTTGTGTACAGCAACCAATAACTTCTCTTTATCTTACGTATGTACCAAGCTGAATGGAACATATATGGTGGGAATACGCAAACAGAGATAACGGTTTTGGGGCAAGTAACAAATTATTACTGCCATCTTGTTCACACGGTACCAATCCAATTAAGGTTACAACACTATTAACATTTTGGCTCCCTCACTATCCGTCTGTCGTCCTTTACCCTCGCCCTCCTCTCGTACGCGCTCTCTCGGCAAATGTTTTGCCCTATCTATAATTCACCTGATCGCGAGAGAAAGATACGAATATTCTGAAGCGCAGGATACCACACACAGCGAGAAATACTTTTCTGTTCGGAAACTTTATTAAACTAGTGGGTTTAGGTATCAGAGCTCATTAATTTCAAAGTCTTATAGAGTTGCACGCATCGCAACTTCAAATTACTACAAATTGTGCGGTCTATTTGAAACCCGAAGCGGATACTGCAAAAGTGTAAGCATGAGTTCCTTAAAAGGAATTCGGCTGTTGGTGAACTACAAACATGTCTTCCACGGTATCGCTTGTTGGGTGAAGTCAGTCAACTAATTATAAGGAAGAAATAAGCACGATACATACGCAGATGAAGCGATGGTGTCATTCTGTTTATCTAAGCTGAAATCGAAAATAATCGTGTTACGGCATTCATTTAACAGTCAGTGTCTGAAAGTCATCACTATAGCATGAATATTCCTCCTGAGAGAATCAGCTACTGCAACAATATCTGAAATAATTCAAATAATTCTCATTTACTTTTCAGTCATATATTATTGTGTAACATATATCATTGCAGGTAGCTTTATATCTGGTACCTCAGCCCACCCAAAAATACGTCACAAACTTTACGACCTGATATGTTCTGCACAGTCATATTGTATCACTAACTGAACAATGCCTGTCAATACAGTCTAACTATTTGGTGTGCATGTGTGCACTCTTCAATACCTGACTCGCTGCACAGGGGAAAATAAATATTAATGGTTTGCTCTTGCCACATACTTGATGATATTAACGAACCTAAGAACTTACGACCCGTAATGGCTATAGTTATTAGTCTGAAAAATGACGCAATGTAGTTCAGTACACCGCACTCAGTCATCACTGGAAATATCTTTAGTTGTGGCCATTACACTTGTACATACACAGTTATATTAAGAACACCTCTACACCTAATCCGCAATGCCCTGACACTGAACAAGCCAATGAAGCTCGGCAACTGAAATAAACTTAGGAAAATTTCGTATTATACAAACACACCAGTCACTGGCTGTGGAACACCAATCTGCCGAAGCCTAGTATCTTAGACTTATCAAAAAATAGTATTCGGTTGCTGGCTCGTGGTACTCTGAAGTAACACGCCACGAGTGTTTTCGGTCTGCCACTAACCCCACCCTTCGGACTCCATCATATCTCCTCAGATTCAGTACATCGAATGTGCCTCCTCTAATGTCCCAGTGGAAACAGGTTGGCGCACCGTAGGGGCTCCGAGAACGGCCGTCTCCACTAGTGAGCTGCAGCGCGAAGGCTAGTCGCTTCGACAGGAACACAGTGAGGGTAATACCGCCGAGCAGCAGGGGGCATCATGCGTACACTAGCGGGAACGCTATGATGCTCATTGCTAACAAGGGAAACTCCTCATAGGCCCCCTCCCCCTCTCCTGATTTAGTGGTGTAATGGCTCAGTGGGTAGCCGACGAAAAACTGAAAAAAAAACTGAAGATCGATGAAGGATGAAAACAAGAAAGATGAAGCATGAAAACAAGAAAAAGATGCACTGAACTATGAAAAAAGAAACAAAACAGAAACAGTGAACGCTTCAAGCTCAACATACACAACATTGAGCGACTTGCAAGAACCGCGCCGTCGTGATTGCGTGGTCGTGGTGTTGGACTGCAAAGCGGGAGATCAGTGATTAAATCTGCCTCGTGCCCAAAAATTATGAACATTCTTTCAGGTGTCTGTTCTTCTCTAGTCTTGGCAATTGTCGTATATTACTGGTTATAGAATATGAGTCATGTGGTAAGAATGTAATACTGTCGCAGGTACATGTGATGAATAGTGAGAACAGGCGAGAATACGCATAGACCTTTCACATTAATGAAAGAAGCTAATTAACGGGTTGGAACTATGTTACAGCGAAGGAATTCAAGAATCAGAAAGTCCAAAACGGAACTCACGAGTCATATAATGTGGTACAAGTGTTGAACAAATAGGATGTTCCTTCCTTACACATCGCTGTTGCAATCGGACGTTAGAACTTTGATACTGGACATGGTGACTTACGTTAGTCAAGAATGCCCCTAAAGAAACAAAGGGGTCATTGTCGACACCTCATTGGGTTTAATCGAGGTCATGTAATATGGCTGAGAGACACTGGATGATACTTCTGGGATATTGCAGATAGACTTGGCAGAAGTTCAGTCACTGAATGTGATTGCTGCCAACAGTGGCCACGAGAACGTACTGTCACGCCTAAGACCGGCTCCGGACGGCGAAGTGGCACTAAGAGAGGGAAGACCATCGTGTTCGGCGTATGGCTCTGCCGCGTCGTGCTACATGTGCAGCAGCGATGTGAGTAGAAGTTGGCACCACAGTAACACAAGAACTGTTGCAAATGGGTTCCTCTGCGGACAGCTCTGAGCCAGAAGTTCCGTAGCGTGCACTCCATTGACCAAGACCAATGCCATTTGCTACTTCAGTGGTGTTTATCGAGAGCTCATTGGAAGTTGGGGTCAAGGTCTGTTATAGTTGAGGGCCTGCAACCAACACACTGGACGTACGCCTCGTGTTATGGTCTGCGGTGCGATTTCGTAGGAGCACTCTCTTCATTATCCCACATACTGTGGCTGCAAATCTGTACGTCGATAAGGTGACTCGATCTGCTGTGCTGACATTCCTGAAAAGCATTCCCCTTGCTTGCCTTCCCCTGCTTGATCACCAGATCTGTCTCTTTTCGAGCAGAATAGGTCAACATCGGAGGGGTAGCCGGATGGTCTCAGGCGCCTTGTCACGGTCCGTGAGGCTCCGCGCGTCGGAGGTTCGAGTCCTCCCTCGGGCATGGGTGTGTGTATTGTCCACAGCGTAAGTTGCTTTAAGTTAGATTAAGTTGCGTATTGGCTTACTGACTTATGAACTCATAAGTTTAGTCCCATAAGACCTTACCACAAATTTCCAAATCTTCATCATCGTACGTCAATGGCAGCGTCATTCACAACCAGCAATGAGCGTCCCTGTATTGACCGACCAAGTGTAACAGACATGGGAACTTCAGCCCACGAACTGACATCCGGCACCTGTACAGCGCAATGCATGCACGTTTTGCATGCCTGCAGTCAACATTCTGGCGGTTACACCGATTGATAACGTACCAGCATTTCACATTTGCAATGGCTTATCTCGCGCTTACATTGACCTGCTATCTTGCATCTACATCTACATCCATACTCCGCAAGCCACCTGACGGCCTGTGGCGGAGGGTACCTTGAGTACCTCTATACAGATTGTCGGTATGCCTCTGTGTGGGCTCTAATCTCTCTGATTTTATCCTCATGGTCCCTTCGCGAGATATACGTAGGAGGGAGAAATATACTGCTCGACTCTGCGGTGAAGGCATGTTCTCGAAATTTCAACAAAACCCGTACCGAGCTACTGAGCGTCTCCCTTGCAGAGTCTTCCACTGGTGTTTATCTATCATCTCCGTAACGCTATCGAGATTACTAAATGATCCTGTAACGAAGCGCGCTGCTCTCCGTTGGATCTTCTCTATCTCTTCTATCAATCCCATCTGGAACGGATCCCACTCCGGTGAGCAGTATTCAAGCAGTGGGCGAACAAGTATACTGTAACTTACTTCCTTTTTTTTCCGCACTGCATTTCCATAGTATTCTTCCAATGAATGTGGCATCTGATTTACCTACGATTAATTTTATGTGGTCATTCCATTTTAAATTACTCCTAATGCCTACTGCCAGATAATTTATGGAATTAACTGCTTCCAGTTGCTGACCTGCTCTATTGTAGCTAAACGATAAAGGATCTTTCTTTCTATGTATTCGCAGCACAGTACACTTGTCTACGTTGAGATTCAATTGCCATTCCCTGCACCATGCGTCAATTCGTTGCAGATCCTCCTGCATTGCAGTTCAATTTTCTATTGTTACAACCTTTCGATATACTACAACATCATCCGCAAAAAGCCTCAGTGAACTTCTGATCTTATCCACAAGGTCATTTATATTTATTTTGAATAGCAACGGTCCTACGACATTCCCCTGCGGCACACCTGAAATCACTCTTACTTCGGAAGACTTCTTTCCATTGAGAATGACAGGCTGCGTTCTGTTATCTAGGAACTCTTCAATCCAATCACAAAATTGGTCTTATAATCCTTATATTATTCATTCAACGTCTGTGGGGAACTGTATCAAACGACTTGCGGAAGTCAAGAAACATGGCATCTACCTGGGAACCAGTGTCTATAGCCCTCTGAGTCTCGTGGATAAATAGCGCTAGCTTAGTTTCACACGATCGTCTTTTTCGAAACCCATGCTGATTCCTACAGAGTACATTTATAGTCTCTAGAAAAGTCATTATACTCGAACAAAATACGTGTTCCAAAATTCTACAACTGATCGACTTTAGAGATATAGGTCTATAGTTCTGCACATCTGTTCGACGTCCCTCCTTGAAAACTGTGCCATTTTCCAATCTTTTGGAACCCTACGCGGTTCTAGAGACCTACGGTACACCCCTTAAAGAAGGGGGGCAAGTTCCTTCACGTACTCTGTGTAAAATCGAACTGGTATCCCATCAGGTCCAGTGGCCTTTCCTATTTTGAGCGATTTTAATTGTTTTTCTATCCCTCTGTCGTCTATTTCGATATCTACTATTTTGTCATCTGTGCGTCAATCTAGAGAAGGAACTACAGTGCAATGTTAAGGACTTAAATATGTTACATAGACAAATGCCTTCGCAAAAAGTCAAAGGTGGCATGGGAACGTCCATACTGTTCTCTTTCGCGGGCAGACAACGACATGACTCTGTCTCCCTAATTAGTAAACAAAATGTAAAGAAGCTTGTAGCGTATCTTGGCAATTTTGTTTCCCACTTTAATGAAACAGAGACAGCTGATGCTGATATATAATATCAAAAGCGGTCATAAAGTAAAGAAATAGTTCTGCGCTAAAAGAGTTTTCAACTGAACAGAATAACAAATTGTTGCTCTTTGTGCGATCATAGCAAATTTCGCAAATCGTCCACAAAAACTAAATCATTTCAGTTCCGTTGCAAATAATGACCTATTGGCAATTAGTGCATAACATGTTCTGGCAGTACTAGCTCTAATCCAGGTTTGGAGCTGACTGCCACTTTTCAGTTTATGCTTTGCCCCTACAGTAAATATAATATAAATATATTCGTTCCTTTTATTTCTTGTCCTACACGGGAAATGAGTAACGAATGTATACCGTGGCGCTATTGACACGTCCGAAATAACAGACTCCACGCACCCATATGATTGATTCGCCTATAGGGGAATTGGATCCATCACATTTGGTGCCGATGCCCAACTACGTCAGATCTCCTGCGGGAATCTCAGAGTACTCAGCATGGAGGACATGAACAGGGACTGCGAATAGATGGGGTAGGTGAGAATGCTGACCCGAGAGGCGTGCCGAGATAGTGCGCGCAGATGCGATGAACACTGTGGTTGGGTGAAGCAGTGGTTATCGCAACTGGCTAATGAACAGGAGATCACGGATTCGTCCCAGTCCGGCACACATTTTCATTCGTCGCAGTTGATGTCACAGAAAGTCCTGTTGCACCAGACATCAATAATCCCTTCCCTTTCTTTTCTCACCCCTCCTCCTTCAGTTTACGTAATATATTTCACAACTACTGATTCCACATGGTGTCTGATATTTCGAACATGTCCAAAGGAACAGACACCAACCATTCATATAGTTATAAGATTATTCGACAGAGAGCAACGCAGTAGCCAGAGACAGTAAATACGAACTACGTGAAAAGCGTTGGTGCAGTGGTCAGCGACCTCTTTGAAATAACGGCACTGGACTTTTATAAGGGAGATGGCTGTATGTTTAGAAAGGTGGACGATAGATATTTATGATAAATAAGAAAATATTTTTGAAGAAAGAAAGGAATATGATCTTTACAGTAACAGGTGGAGGGAATGTGAATGGTAAAGACTACAATGTAAAGTAATTTCTTGAACGAAAACTCAGTTCAAAACGATTAATAGTTGCTGTTTAGTTTCAAGATTAACATTTGGATTTTGTGATTTAGTGTGAATAAATATTATTCTCTAGTAGGATCTATTGAGTAAGCAAACTGAGATCTCGTATTCATTTTTTAGTAATAATTATTTGGTCAATGCACTGGTTTAGAGAAACAGCAATATTACTTCGCAGCCAAAAGCAATATGATGAACTAGGCTGCTAGAGTAAGAATATAGAGGTGGATTAATCAGTTCCACTGCTGGCTATCTACGGAATACGTAGCTTCGAGAAACAGGTTACGTAACAGCAACATGAGGTGATCGAGCGCCGATAACGCTGTCAAATGTGGTAGAACCACTAATAAATTAAATTATAATCTTTCATTATTTATCACGTAAAGGACGTACTTTGGGTACTACAGTGGTGCTAAATAGTTTTCATCCAGTGAGGAGTAGAAACGAGAACACTTCTGTGAATGTCTCTCTTCAAAATTTTGTTACATTAAAATTACCGCAGAAGCTATATATCTAAGTCTTAAATCTATTCAAAGCATGTATCTAACGGACAAATATGGCCGAGAAATGAAGGACATCCTTACCAGCCTCCAAAAGATAGTGAAGACGGCATTTCCCTGCTGAGTGGCAGGGCAATTGAGAATTTAGGGGGATTAATTAGAGGATTTGATAAAGGAAGAATCACCCATTCAAAACTCAGCAGATCGATGTATCGTCCCCAAACATCATACATCCACACTATTGAGATAGTTCTTATATTCCCTGCATAATTTAAACAAAAACACCTCCTCTATCTGTAAGGTTACTTGGTAATTTAATTTCAAGAGCTTTCTTAATAAAACTACCCCAATAGCTGGAAGTACATGTCAGAACTATGAACATTCTATATTCCACATAATGACCTGTGCCAAGGCAATATGAATATTTTTGAAAAAAGAAAAGAAGATAAACTTTACAGTAACCGGTGAAGGGAATGTGAATGGTAAAGGCTACAATGTTCTGCAGTGGCGGATTTGGAAGGCTGTTGTAAGCATGTGTTCCGCTGATGCTTAGTACATCGCTCCTCCACAGTCCTGATAGTCTGACGAAATAAGGCATGCCACAGCTGCAAGGAATGTGGTAGACACCCGGCTTACGCTAAGCTCATCTTTTACGGAATCTAAAAGGACCTGATCTTCTATGGTGGTCGAAACATTCACTTCACATTATATTGTCGCAAAATGCAACCAATCCTGTTCAAAGTTTTGTCTTGAAAACGGCAGGTAGTGCTCTTGTCGAAATATCGGCGGTTGTCAACGATGTCAACCGCCTGCATTCCCATAAGTAATTTGAACATTGTATACGCCAGTAGCAACTAGGGTCTCAAACTGTTTACCTCTACAGGGAGGAAATGTATTGTTGCTTTCGGAGGTTTTATGAACTTCGCAACAGTAGAGTAAGATTGCAATGTGTGTTATCGTTTTTGCTGAGGCGTTGTGATCGCAATATCGTTCCTACGTTTGCCAAAGATGTGCTTCATATAAGTTCTCCTGTCCACAATCGCATCAAACTATGAGCTGGCCTAACTCTTGTTCGTGCAAGGATCCATTACACTCGTCGACAGTTGGATTTTGTTTCGAAGGAACTTCGGCTTCATTCAATTAGTGCCTAAAATTTTTTGGCGTTTTCTTGGGATAGGCTGGACGATGATTCATGGTCACCGTCTGACTGGGAATTTCATTCTGTAACTGCCTGGCATTTGGCGAAGTTTGAACGTTTCCGTGGCCCAGAGTGTAATAGTGAATCCCGACGTACTGTGATATATCTTACGCTTTTGACGATACAGCTTTATCCGTACTACGGAAAGGTTTAAATTTTGTACAGACTCCCAAGCTGTTTTTAACCTACCTCCTGCTGTTGCAGAAGAGGTTGAGAGGGAGGCAGGTCGTGTGTTCGCTAGGGCACGTCCATCCAAGGGTAATATCACAGTAGCTGAGAGGGATGCCTTACGAACTCTTAGAGTTGTTCCGTATACTGTTATTTTACCTGCGGACAAGGGAAATGCTATTGTCGTTTTGGACAAGCAGGATTACGTTCAAAAGATGCAGTGTTTACTTACTCATCGTATCGCCGGATAGGTGCTGACCCCACAATAAGGGTTGCGAGAAAGACTAACAGCTTCTTGAAGAAAGGTCCCTTCGCTATTCTGTTGAACCCTCTAGCAGGTCGCTGCGAACACCAGGTCAAGAACTCGACGGATTTCTGACTTCGATTAGAGGGAATACGTTTCAGTGCCTCTGAGATTCCAGAAAGCTTCGATGTGGTCCCTCTCTTTACTCGCGTTCCTCTGTCCCGTTCGTTATGATTGATTGAGGTTAGGATTGGTGTTGAAGAAGCAAACCTACTCCGACATATGTTGACTCCCACATACATTTTACTCACTGACCGCTACTACGAGCTGACAAATGGAGTTGCAATGGGAAGCCCGTTGTCACCTGTTACTGCCGATTTGTCTATTGAAGATTTTGAAGAACATGCCGTGGAGCCTGCGGCTTTGAAATCTGTGTGTTCTTTGAGATATGTAGACGATACTTTCGTTCTTTGGCCTCGTGGCTGCGAGAATTTGAATATCTTTTTTTAGAACATCTGAATTCAATCCACTTGAATATTCGTTTCACGATGGATATGGAAAATAATGGCTTTCTTCCCTTCCTTGATGTGCAGGCAGGAGGAAGGTGGATGGTACATTGGATCATGCCGTCCATAGGAAGCCTACTCAAGCTGATATATATCTGATAGTTGCTACCACCCGGATCAATGTGAGGGGGGTACTTCACATCTTGGTTCACAGGGCGCATGTCATCTCGGACCTTGAGAATCTGCATTAAACCATTTCGAAGTCACCTTGCGACACAATGATTATAGCGAAAGACAGATCAGACGTGAGTTGCTGTATGACCTACTGGGCACCGGGTGAGTGATAATAGTACCGAGGTGGCACTAAAGTCTACAGACTTTTCGCTTTACGCACGGAGCATTTCTTACTGGAATGTCTTATTTTGCGTAAATATGTGATGTGTGTGTTGGGCTAAACATCCAAGACCAGGATTCTTTTAGATTCCGTAAAGGATGATCTTAGTTTGAGCAAGGTTGGTGTCTACCGTATTCTTGCGGTTGAGGCATGCCGTATATTGATCAGACTATCAGCACTATGGGGGGGGGGGGGGGGGGGCAGGTGTACTGAGCAAAAGCGGCGCACATGCTTGCATCAGCCGAGCAAATCCGCCATTGCAGAATGTTGTCTTGGTAGCGGTCGTTCTATGGAATACAGCAACACGGAGATTCTGACATGTACTTCCAGCTATTGAGGTAGTGTCATTAAGGAAGCTGATGATACCGAATTAGCAAGTAACTTTGTATATGGAGACGGTGTTTTTGTGTAAATTATGGAGGGAATGCTCCTCCCTCGCTTGTCAAAAAACAGAGGGACAGAGATTACGCTGCCTCACCTGTTGGTCATTACTTTCACTATCGATAACTTCTGGCGTCGGTCAGCTTTGGTTTGTAATGGCACTAGTGTTGTCAGTGTGTACATTATGTGTGTGTTACCTTTACGGAGATTCCATGAAAACTGAGGTTTTAAACTGACTTGCACAGCGCTTAGTTGCTGCAGTTTTGCCTAGACAGTTTCACGGTGTTGTTGTTGTTGTGGTCTTCAGTCCTGAGACTGGTATGAGGTAGCTCTCCATGCTACTCTATCCTGTGCAAGCTTCTTCATCTTCCAGTACCTACTGCAGCCTACATCCCTCTGAATCTGCTTAGTGTGTTCATCTCTAGGTCTCCCTCTACGATTTTTACCCTCCACGCTGCCCTCCAATACTAAACTGGTGATCTCTCGATGTCTCAGAACATGTTTTACCAACCGATCCCTTCTTCTAGTCAACTTGTGCCACAAGTTCCTCTTCTCCCCAATTCTATTCAATACCACCTCATTAGTTATGTGATTTACCCATCTAATCTTCAGCATTATTCTGTAGCACCACATTTCGAAAGCTTCTATTCTCTTCTTGTCTAAGCTATTTATCGTCCACGTTTCACTTCCATACATGGCTACACTCCATACAAATACTTTCAGAAACTACTTCCTGACATTTAAATTTGTACTCGATGTTAACAAATTTTTCTTCTTCAGAAATGCTTTACTTGCCATTGCCAGTCTACATTTTATATCCTCTCTACTTCGACCATCATCAGTTACTATGCTCCCCAAATGGCAAAACTCCTTTACTACTTTAAGTGTCTCATTTCCTAATCTAATTCCCTCAGCATCACCCGACTTAATTCGACTACATTCCATTATCCTCATTTTTCTTGAGTTGATGTTCGTCTTATTTCCTCCTTTCAAGGCACTGTCCGTTCCATTCAACTGCTCTTCCAACTCCTTTGCTGTCTCTGACAGAATTACAATGTCATCGGCCAACCTCAAAGTTTTTATTTCTTCTCCATGGATTTTAATACCTACTCCGAACTTTTCTTTTGTTTCCTTTATTGCTTGCTCAACACACGGTGTACTGCTAACGAAATCTCAGCGGTTGTCGACGACGCCATCCGGCTGCATTGCCGTAAGCTGTTTGAAAAACTGCTCCGCCTGCTCATTCGTCTACGTTTAGGGCTCATTTCCATGGATGATAGTTATCTACCACTTTGAGAAGACTCTACAATACGAGTATGTGTTTCACGTGATGTAGACACTTCTGCAATTCACGTATTAGCTGAACGCATTTCGTATTCAGATAAGAGCGCAGAGGCTGATCCGTCCTCTGTTACAGCAGACTGTGAGGTGAGTGTGAGAGAATCTTCTATAGTCTGCGAAAATCCTGAGTTGCTTCTTAACATTTAGGGAAGTTTAAATGTGCTAACAGCATGGTTGACATACCTTGGCTTTTTTTGTAAGTGGTTATCTAGATGCACCTCACTGATTTGTTATTTTTTCCCTAATTCTGCACATGAGTAACGATTTCAGAAGCTCATTTTAATATAATTAATTTGAAAATATTGCATGGTACGTAATTGGAAATAACTCTTTAGACAATGTGAGTAAAATGACAGAGAGCTATTGAATTTTAACCCAGAAAATTTTAACTTAAGTGACAACGGCCGCGAAAGCCTGCAAAGTTACATAATTTTAAATGAGTTTTTTCTGTATTTTTAATATTAAATATTTTAACCACGTTTGCCCCTTACTATTGTCAGAATGGCACTTTTGTGCTGAGACGCCTAAATCGCCTCTTCCCCCTCCCCCCCTCCTACACACACACACACACACACACACACACACACACACACACACACACACACACGCACTCGCATTCACTTCTGATATAAACACCACTGTCTTCAGAACACTGATAGTTGTGCATTCGTTTAACTCAGTAGTTTAGAAGATACAGAATATGGTTTCGTAAGTACGTATCTTGTGAAGACACACAGAGGAAGGACTATTTTCTAATATAATCAGGCTAGTGTTTGACATATGGAGTCGTGAAGGTCCTACAAGTCCTTGGCAAATCCATGCTGAATATTTCTTCAATTAATTTGCCACGACACAGTGTTGTTAAGTTCGCTATTATGAGAGTGGTTAGTATGATAGTTACTTGCAGCTCTATCATATTACACATCATCCTACATGTAGCTGTAGTCCGACAGACATTGTTCTTAACTTATTGACTGCTACTACATTTTTCCCAAATTAGCAAAACAAGTACGTAAATTGCTTAGCCTGTTCCATCACTCTGCCTTCGATGCATACAGTGGTCCTCAGATCAATGGATTTTAGTGCATTTATTTGTAGCAGTTCTCATGGTTGAACAACAACGTTTATCTGCCTGGCATAAGATGACGACGGTATAATACGTTTACTGCCTTAATAGATTGAAGTATGCAAACGACTGAGGTACTACTGTAAAATACATCACTAATGCATTACATTTTCTGACGTTATCGACATCAAATCATATGAACTGGTTGTGAAAATCTGGACACAAGCTATCTCTTAAACTAGAACTCCGTTCGTTCAGAGATCATCACGTACCAGCGGGAGGATGAAGAAGATGAAGAAATAACAAGTGTTAAAATTACACAGCAAATATCATCGAGAAACGCAAAACTGTTCTGGTACAAAAAAAAAAAAAAAAAAAAAAAAAAAAAAAAAAAAAAAAAAAAGGAGGAAAAATACGAAGCCATCAGCGTCTGACTTCCAATGAGAAATGAAACCTTCCTCTCCGATACAATGCGAGTAAAGTAATTGCACTTGGCCTCCAAAGAACTGTCGGAAATGATTCTGGTAATTGATTATAAGAAGATACAAGACGAATGCGAGACAACAACGGCGCACAGTGAAAAACACAAAATTTGAAAGAAACGAATGCTCCGTGGAAGGGAAAAAATTAATTAAAACTCAATAGACCGTAAAAAACCCTTGTCCGGTTTTTCCATCAATTAAGCACGCAGGATACTTCTGACAGCAGTCTCCCTTTTCTCTTCAAGTGGCATGAGGCATAAAATTGGTAGAGAGGACTCCTCAGTCGCTGCTCCCAGTTCGCATTTATGGCTCCAGTGACTTCATGACGTTTCCCTAGTTACTATTTAGTAAAACATTTAAATAATCTGAATCTTTGAGTAGGCTCTCTTTCTCCTTTTTTTAATTATTTTAATAACTATAGCGATATCATAGCAGGCAAGGGTGTGATGGATTCCTTGACAGAGCACTAACCACAACAACTTACCACTGTCCTCTGCTCATCTATTCCACTGCTTCTGCTACCTCTCGTGATGGAGGTCATTGGTCTCATAGTAGCTTGCCCTTTGGGATGATCTTTGTCCATTAGACCAAAAACATAAGCTAATGCACTGGACAGCGCAGGCATTCGCCGTCTGTGCTGAGCGGCACTGGATTTCTCTCTGACGTGCCTCGATTGAGTGTGATTCTGTGCTATGTCTAGAAGTACACATGACAGGAGAAGAAATTTCAATGGATGAAGTTAGAACTGTCTGCCATGTTATGCATGAGTCAATCACATTACAGAGTACACAATGCTGCTTACGGAAAGAAAGGAGCCTTGTAATTTTGAATGTAATTGAAGGATTTGCGCCTTATTGACATTCAGCACGAAGCATGCATCATATTAAACCATACAATAATATCTTTTCCGTGCCATTCCTAAGATTTCAGATGTGGCGTAGAAAAGGCATGAGATAGTGTTAAGAGAGGAACAACGGTAAGCAAATATGAATACCGCAACATTTAGAGTACTGGCTTCATAGTTTGGTAGCAGAGGAAATTGACTAATAAACCAGTACACCTTCGACAGTTAATTACTGTTTTACTACATTACTTTATATCAATCATGAAATTAGCAGAACTAACCATATAGGTACTCAGTTTTAATGAGATATTTTCAGTCCTCGAAAGTGGCTCCTTCAGCACGTAATACACTATCCAGAGTCTCTCCACTTCACTGCACATCGGCATCCAGTTAGTGTATAAAGTGAGTAGTACATCTCTCTTCCCTACTAACTACTCCTAGGCAGCTAAGTCGATGTTTCATCGAACATTACAGGTACTAGGAGCGTTGTTATGATTTTCCTCATATGGGCCATTTAGTCTCCGGCCGCCGGTACGTTTTCAATTAACTGAGAGCGGGTGCAAATTTTGTTATGTATTCCATTCTAGCACCTTAGCTGACTAGTGTCCTGGAGACTCATTCAGCAGGAAACATTGTATAGATGTTACACCGATCACGTCTTAGCATTACCAGCAATGTGAGTGTTGGCAAAATCAAGCTTAAACGACAGCACGTTGCAAACAGTGCGCCTCAAAGTGAAAGTAATAATCAGTATCCCTCTACAACTATAATCGTCCCCACAGGCTTATCAGGTACCACAATACCACACAATACTAAAGTCATACATGTCCAAAATTATTATCAGATCGTACGACATATTTAATTTTTTTGTCACGACTATTTTAAGTGGTCATACGTATCTGATAACCTATCCAAGGAAATACAAAAATCCTGTGGTTATTCCAGCACAAAGTAGAACTGACCGACGTTAAAATGGATCTTCTAACGGACCAACTGCCCGGAATATTAGAACAGCTTCATGTAGATGACTATTTACCATATACGTCTGGATACAACGCAAGATTTTTCTGGGAATCTTAACGAAATGGAAGTGTATGAGTACAAATCAAATCATGATTTCTGTTGCAAGAAGGTTGGAGTATATAGCGAAAACAACTACCACGAAGAAAAAAGAAACGTTATCGAAAAAAAGCCCAGACCACTGCAGACGTGCAAGCAAGACATACAAATTATTTTAAATTCAGTGCATGGAAAAATTTAGGTACAACTGGTGAATAAAAATATCTAAATCTATTGTAGATAGAAATGAAAAGTTACTTTACATTGTATTGCTTACAGAAAGCGATAGGCTCAAGGACGTTTATTACGTTAAAGAATTCACGAGAAACCTCTGTTCTCATTTGCATCTTCTTAAACAGGATGGCCAAGTTGGGTCTAAATATATAAATTGCATATCGTCGACCTAGCAACAGAAAAGCCGTTTGCAGTGTTTCACATGGACGGGATAACTGCTTGTAGTTAACCTGCAAAAGATTTGATATTAAAATTCTAAAAAAAATACACAAGAATGTTTG
Source organism: Schistocerca cancellata (assembly GCF_023864275.1). Lineage (NCBI taxonomy): Eukaryota > Metazoa > Arthropoda > Insecta > Orthoptera > Acrididae > Schistocerca > Schistocerca cancellata. The sequence goes on along the minus strand of NC_064628.1, from coordinate 184,232,692 downwards.
TGACAAGAGTTGTCAACATACACCCAAGGAGTTATGGAATATTTCAACAATAGTGTAATGAAGGAAATAAAAGGTAAAATTCAAATCCCCAAATGCTCTCAGTTAGGAGAACTGCAAGAAGGAATACAGCTAAGATTGTGCGGAGGAGGCAGATAGTTAACAGAAAAAAATTACACACTTATTGGAATTTGAGATCATACATTCATTGTATATCACATTACTGGGCGGAATAAGAAATTAGATGATTCATATGTAGATTTGAATTGTAAATTAAGAATTAAGCTGGATATTATAAAAAATAAGCCAAACAAACACAAAAAAGAATTATTTCGGTGTGTAAATGTATATACGAAAATTAGTAAACATTTTTTGCAGGACTACGTGCTTTCTTATTTGTTAGCCTACCAGGAATGGGTTGGTTTATTTAGCATTAAATAGTGATTTGGATTCCCCCGTCCAGTCAGTGTATCTACAAACTGTTTATAGGAGCATTCCTTGTTATAAAGGTCTAACGATTTATGAAATGATAGTAGTCTAAGTCACAACCTTACAGACACTAACATCCACGCATTTTGGTGGAGGTATAGTGCATTGCAGTTCAGTTACCACGTCATAAGTGACTGAGCCGACTTATAGACCTCAGCTTCATGACTAAAACGGGGACTAATTCCAGTTTTACTTTCTCATGCGCTGCTAAAACACAATAATGATCAGCTGCAGCTATTAAAGTTTCTTATATACTCAAAAGATCCAAGGAGAATGTAACAGATGAAAATAATGTTCTAGGAACTGCGACCGGGTGAACCATACAAGAAGCCTTTGGGCAGCAAAGAGACTGACCATCATAAGTGCCACCCTATCCAACGCCACATAATTCCACTACCGTGTTGGGATACAGCACCATACTATTCCATTCGATAGTATGCTGTACTATCCCTTCAAGGTATTGCAATCGGCTGCAGCATCTCACTACAAGATTTTGTTAATGTGCTGTGCAACTACCACATCCAGGTATCGCGTTCTGGCACAGTGCTATACTACACTGAACAACTAATGTAATGTACTATACCACCAGGGCATTGCATTCGGGTACAATGCCATAGTATACCGTTCAGCTAATGCACTGTACCGTCCTGTACGTAAGGGTGCAACTCGTGAGGCAGTCTGCAGAGGAAGTAATCAGAACTTGCAGTAGAACCTGCGAAGGTCCAATGTAAGCACTAGGTGTAACAGGGAGATGACACCAAATGTCTATATTTCAATAAATATAAGACGATAAGAATTTCCTCAGTTATAGGTCAACAAACAGAATTGCAACAATTTACTCCATACATTGTTATGTTACAGAACCTTGTAACAAACTACTCTGCTGGCAGTAGACTCTTGGTTAGAGCTCTTTAGGGTAATGTAGTAGAATACTACAAATCAAATTACAACTGCTTCGCTGTATATTGAATGGAAAGTACATAGCAATGGTAAATTTCTTTACAAATGAGGTCTATCACGTTCCCTGAGGGTAGCACAACAGACTTCATGGTTGATCGTGGTACCGTGAGGGACGAAATCAAACAGAATAACCCTTTCCGAGTCCCAGAAGACAGTAGCCTTGTCTTTACCCGCTGAGGGTGCGGCAGTGAACATTTCTTTCGAAGGAGAAGTGGTGTGGCCGGACTCTATGGATTGCAGTTTTGTTTCCAGTTCGAGGTGACGAACCCATGTTTTTGTAAGGAAAGAAATCAGTGGCAGGGTGCCAATACTCCATAAACAGTTAAGCAGATATCCTTTACTTCGACACTTGTAACTACGAAACTTTCTGGCAGATTAAAACAGTGTGCCGGACCGAGGCTCGAACTTGGAATCTTTCCCTTGGTAGAGCACTTACCCGCGAAAGGCAAAAGTCACGAGTTCGAGTCTCGATGCGGCACACAGTTTTAACCTGCCAGGAAGTTTCATGTCAGCGGACACTCCGCTGCAGAGTGATAATCTTACACTTGTAATTACGTTTGAATTGTCTTACGTAATCTATACACCGATTAGTGACCTAAAACTGCTCACAGTATACGCTTTGTTATATCCGCGCTGTCCAGGGAATTTTAATTCATCAGTCAATGATTCTGTATGTGATGACAATCTGTGGAAACGTTGCAAATAGATTGGTACTTTGCAATATGTATCGGTATACTCTACAAGAAGGCAACATAGCTATGAAGCTTCAACGTAGGTGTTACTTTAATACGTATACACTCTAAATTTTATTCCTAAGTAGGCGATCTAACGTGAAAAGTAATGATATATGTGCAAAACACATGAAGGTTGCTTATTGTAGTCAGAAAGTATGCTACAGATTTCTTCTTGTGAACTAAAATGTTATACATCTTGTCATAATAATGATCTGTATTATTGAAACTTCCTGACAGATTAAAACTGTGTACCGGACCGAGACTCGAACTCGGGATCTGCCTTTCGCGGGCAAGTGCACTACCAACTGAGCTACCCAAGCAAGACTCACGCCCCGTCGTCACAGCTTTGTCTCTGCCTGTACCTCGTCTCCTACCTTTCTGGATCTGTCTTATTATTTATCAGAATATACACTCCTGGAAATGGAAAAAAGAACACATTGACACCGGTGTGTCAGACCCACCATACTTGCTCCGGACACTGCGAGAGGACTGTACAAGCAATGATCACCCGCACGGCACAGCGGACACACCAGGAACCGCGGTGATGGCCGTCGAATGGCGCTAGCTGCGCAGCATTTGTGCACCGCCG